>NW_004754899.1:365366-375616 GCF_000188695.1 Salpingoeca rosetta | reverse complement strand
ACACACACACACACACACACACACACACACACACACACACACACACACGCACACACACACACACACACACACACACACACGCACACACACACACACACACACATCCACACATACATACATACACACACACACACACACACACACACACGCACACACACACACACACACACACACATCCACACATACATACATACACACACACACACCTGTGATGGTCAGCGTTGTTGCGTCACTGTCTTCGCTGCTGGAGGCCGCCTTCACGTGTGGCTTGCTCCACTCTGACGCCGCCTCTTTGCCATCCCCATCACGCACAACCACTCGCACGTGTTCCGCTCGCAACACCACCTCCATCTTCACTGTTGTTTTCCTGCTTGTTCGCTCTTGCGCAAAATGCCCGTGTTTGCTTTGCTTTGTGCCTCGACACACCTCTGCCCTTGTCTCAACTGTTTGCGCGAGCGAGCGAGCATGTGTCCTAGTCTCATCAATACAATTACTGGAGCAAGTCGCGCAAGCACACATCCACAAGGCACACACACACACACACACACATCCACAAATTGCAGCACTCACATCCAGACAGACACGCAGTGCAGTGAAGCAAGCAAGCAAGCAAGCAAGCAAGCAAGCAAGCAAGCAAGCAAGCAAGGAAGGAAGGTGGGCCATCACTTGGCCTCCGGCCCTCCCAAGGTTGCACGTGCTGCATCAAGAGCGCGTCGCAGCCCCGCCACGGCCCTTGCATCTCTTCCTTGCTCCTCCTCACCATCACCATCCCCACCATCGCCACCCGCACGTGCGTGTGTGTCGAGCCACTCCACCGCCAGCGCCACCACCCGCTCCAGCTGCTGTCGCGCACCATCACCCTCTTCCTGCCCCTCCGATGCGCCCTCGTTTGTACCACCAACAACACTGCCACCAACATCACCAACTCCTTCACCAGCCACGTCACCACCACCACCATCACCATCACCGGCAGTGGCAGTGGCGGCGCGTGTGAGCCCCTGCAGGACAGTGGCAAGGTGGCGGGCGTCATAGCGCGCCAGATGCCGGCCCATATCCACCGTCAGCACATTCATCGCCGCAGCCGCCTGCCCACGCGCAACAAGCGCACGCAGCACGGGCACAAACGCACGCGCGTCAAGCAGGACCCACGCGTCAAGCATGCGCTGGCAAGTGGAGAGGATCTCGTCCCACTGCTTGGCGGCGGCGAGGGCTTCGAGCATGCACGTGTACACGCGCACGTCATTGCGGGTGATGCCGGCCTCTGCCATGCGCTCAAGGACACTTCGCATGCCATCAAGATCCCCCACGTGATCGTCACCACCAACACCAACACCATCACCACTGCTTTCGCCCACCTTGCCCGCAATGCTTGCTGCTGCCGTTGATGTTGTTGTTCTTGATGATGCGTCGCTGGACTTTGCGGCTGCTGTTGGTGTCCCCTCTGCACCCGTTCCGCCGCCACCACTACCTTCACCACGATCATTGCTGCTGCTTGCGTTCCTGTAAGCGTGCATGAGGTGGAGGTACGACTCGTACGTTGGGCGGAGACCGAGCGCCTCTGCCTTGCTCACCAGCTGCTCCACATCGCGCGGCCTGCCCGCCGCAGCAAACACGTGCATGAGGTGGTTGAAGTAGAAGATGGTCATGGGCACGCCGGCCGCCCGCATGGCCAGTGTCAGGCCGCGCACGTGACTCATGTTGGTTGGGTCGGCATGCGCCCTGATGTAAGCATTCCACGCCGGCTCGTCGGGAACAATGCCGTACTTGTCCTGCATGTGTCGCCAGACAAACGCCGCGCGCTCACGGTCGCCCGCCTTGGCGCACGCGCGCAGCATGGTCACGAACGTGATGGCGTCAGGGAGGCGGTGGGTGCCCTCCACCTCCGCAAACAGGCGGAACACGTCGTCAAGACGCCCGCACTCGCCATACACGTTCATCAGCGCCGTGTAGTGCGGCACCTGCACGGGCAGCTTGCACCGGCGAATGTCGGCAAACATGCGCTCTGCGTCGCGCACGCGCGTGGAGAAGGTGAGGGCGTTGATGGCGGCGCTGAATGTCTTCACCGTCATCTTGACGGGCCCCTGGCGGTATGTGTCGTAGAGCTCCACAACGCGGTCAAAGCGCCTGTAGGCGTGGTTGAGGGACAGCATGGCGCTCAGCATGACCGGGTCCATGACCACGCCGTGTGCGGCCGCGTGCTGCAGCACAAACTCCGCCGGTGGCAGGTTGCTCGTCTCCGCCAGCAAGGTGAGGAGGCGCGAGTAGAAGAGGTGGTCTGGCTTGATGCCGTACGCGTCGATCCACTGCATGTACTGGTCAAAGTGCGTCCACGCGCGGTGCCGCACTGCGCCCTGCGCGGCGCTGAGCACCGTGTCCTGGTCAATGACCATCCCGTACCGCGCCATCATGTCGAGGATGCCGCGGCCATCGCGCCTTGGGCTTGCACACGCCAGCCACGCGTGGAGGTGCGCCTGCGAAGGCGTGATGCCGCTCTTGCGCAGGTGCTCCACGATGGCGTAGGCGCTTTCCGGATCCACCGCCTTGGTGCAGCTGCGCAGCGCCCGCAGCGCCGCTTGCGGGTCTGGGTTGTGTGCGTTCAGCACTTTTCGCACCACGTCCTCGTGCCTGTGCTGATGCTTCTGGCGCCCACCGCCTCCGCGACCTTGTCGCTGCCGCTGGCCTTCCTGCTCATCATGGTGTGTGCCATCTTCGTCTTCTTCGTTACCGCCGCTTCCGCTGCCACTCATGCCGTGCTGCGATGCATGTGCTGTGTGGGTGCTGTGGGATGTTCTATGCAAGTGCCTGTGGTGTGCCTGTGGTGCTGTGAGGTGCGCTGCTGTTATCGCAGTAGCTGCCGTTGCCGGCGACCGCTTTGAGCGCGTGGCGGCGGCGCAGGTGGCCGCCACAGCAACCGTGCGTCGTTGACAGCCGACAACAGCGTGATGTTGCGCGAGTCCCTGTCTTGCTGACCCACGCAGCAAAGCCGCCGCAGCTAACCTTGCTCTCGCATGCATCGTCAGGATGTATGTGTGTGTGTGTGTGTGTGTGTGTGTGTGTGTGTGTGTGTGTGTGTGTGTGTGTGTGTGTGTGTGTGTGTGTGTGTGTGGGCTGCTGCGGCGTGGTTGTAGATGATTGGTGAATGATATGTTTGAATATTCAGCAACGCTCACAGCATGATGATGATGATGAGAAGATGTGGTGGTGCTTGTGGTGGTGGTGGTGTGTGGAGGTGTGCGGCTGGCGCACATTGTGCACGCAGAAGAAGACGAGCAAGTACAGCAGCACAAACACGTGCACAGTTGAGCGCACGCCTGCAGGAGCATGTTGCTGATCGGTTGAAGCAGCTTGGGTTGTTGACAGCTCAAGGGACAACGCTGCTTGCTGTGTCGGGTGGTGTGGACAGCATGGCGCTCGTGTCGCTGGTGAAGCACGCTCTGGGTGCTGATCGCTTGCGTGCCGTCATCGTGGACCATCGGCTACGACACGAGAGCACAGAGGAGGCTCACCAGGTGTGTGTGTGGGGGGTGGGCGCTTTGGGTTGGGTCATGAGTTGTTTGGGCGTGTGCTTGTGTGTGTGTATGTGTATGTGTTTGTGTATGCGTGTGTGTGCGCATGGTCAATGTCGCAAGGAGCGTGCCACGCTCGACATTTGCTTTCTGCTCATGTGACAGCTTGTGATGCCCGCTGCCTCAACAAAAGGATAGGTAGCCGCGTATCTCCAAGGCCAAGGCGTTGCCGCGCACGTGGAGCACCTTGCCTGGAGAGTTAACGACAAGCACACTCAGGAGATGGCGCGACACAAGCGCTATCACGCCCTAGGTCATGCTGCCACCACGTACGTTTATATGTGTGTGCGTGTGTGTGTGTGTGTGTGTGTGTGCATGCGTGAGAATGCGTGTGCACGCGTGTATGTGTGTGTGTGCTTGTGTGTGACCACCTACTCGACTGTCTGCGCGTCTCCCAGTTGGTCTGACTGCCCGTTTGCTTGCGCTTGCTCGTGTGTGAAGCACGTCCTCACCCGATTTTGCACCGACAGGCATGGCTGCCGTCACATCATGACTGGGCATCACGCAGATGACGTGGTATACCTTAATTTATACCCTTGCTGCATCTTAGAAGCTTTGTGGCTCACTACACTGCTCAGTCTCTCCACTTGCATTGCACATGCATGCTGCCGTTTCCCTTCATGCCACACATTGCATACGCTCACACACACACTCACACACTCACACACACACACACGCTCACACTCACACTCACTCACTCACTCACTCACTCACTCACTCACTCACTCACTCACTCACTCGCTCACTCACACTCACACTCACGCAGGCTGAGACGCTGGTGCTGCGGTGCCTGCGGCAGTCGTCGGTACACGGGCTGGCTGCCATGCGTGAGGTGCAGCCGCTCTACTATGCTCACGCCTTTGAGCCGCTGCTGCTGACCCGCCCCCTGCTGGCTGTGGGGAAACGCGAGCTGGAACTGTACTGCCGCGACAACGGCATCTGGTGGGTGGAGGACCCCACCAACCGCGATGCAACCAAGTACACGCGCAACAGCATCCGCCACGCCCTGGCTGCCTTGCAGGAAGACGAGCAACAGGAGCACGGCGACAGACAGGAGGGCAACAGGGAGTGCGTGGGGGAAGCAGAGAAGGCAAAGGGTGCGGTGAGGGAACAACTACGCGAGCAGCCTGTAATGGAGCAAAGCGGAGAGGACATAACAATGAACGGTCACCGCTACAACAGCAGTGGCGGCCGTCCTGCCCACACGCGTCGCGACCAGAACAGTAACAACAACAACAACAACAACAACAACAACAACAACAAATACAACAACAAATACAACAACAACAACAACAACAACAACAACAACAACAAATACAACAACAACAACAACAAATACAACAACAACAACAATGACCAAACCCCTGCACACTGCATTCGCGAGCGGCTGTTGGAGGCGTCTGCGTTTGTGACGGCGACGGTGCGCGCGTGGGAGGAAGCGACCGCCAACGCCATGGTGGAGGTTGTCGACGTCACCCCACATGGCGCATGCCGCATCCCGCGTCACGTCTTCCAAGCCAGCGGTCATGGCGCACTGCCGGAACAGCTGCAGCACGCTGTTGTGCGGCGCGTGCTTGACATCTCCTCCTTCCACACCCGCGCGCCGTCGGAGGCGGCCATTGCCCGTGTGTTGGCCTGGCTCCGTCACCCGCACGCAGCCCAACAGCCCTGCAGTGTCCATGGCGTGGAGGTGCGCATGCACACGCACAAGACGCCTCACACGAAGCAGCAGCAACAACAACAACAACAACTTAAACAACAACAACACCAACAACAACAACAACTTAAACAACAACAACAAAAACAACAACAACTTAAACAACAACAACACCAACAACACCAACAACTTAAACAACTTGAACAACAACAACAACAAAAACAACAACAACACATTGTGGTGTTTGAGCCGCAGCATGTTCAGAGGCGACACTCAGGGCCGTTGTGGCAGCCAATCACACATGCAACGCGCGGGGTGTGGTGGCGGCATCGCCTGTGGCTCGAGCCCGTCACACCCATCATCGGCTGCACTGCTACTGCTGCTACTGCTGGTGGTGGTGGTGGTGGTGGTAGTGGCAATCACACCAGCACCAGCACCACCACCACCACCACCAGCGGTGCCAGCACCAGCGTGGATGGCGACGTCATATCTGCCAGCGGTTGGAGTGATGCCGGTGGCTGTGAGCCCACGCCGCTCGTGTGGCTGCGCCCAGCTCTGCCCAAAGAGCAACAGCGACAGCGTCAACGACAACAGCAGAGGCAAGAGCAAGGGCAGGAGCATGAGGGGAGCAGCAGGCACGCTGTGTTTGCGCCTGCGCCCCGTGTTGCTGGGCAGGTTTTGTCAACCACGACCTTTCCTGCTGACTTGATCGCCACGGACGATGCACGGTACCTGCCTGTGATTGAGGACATGCGGCCGCTGCATCTTCAGCGCCAATACCCTGTTCAATTCCGCTGTCGCTGGCGACCCATCTACCTCGCACCGTGACAGTGTCTTGTGTACCTGTTGTTGTTGTTGTGTTCATGTGCGCTGGGTTGTTGGACAGCGATGATTAGGGTTAGGGTTAGGGTTAGGGTTAACAAGGTGGCCCTTGTCTGCTTGTAGGAACGCACTGCATCGCGTTACAGTTTGTTGTGCTGCCCCCTTGTCACTCCGTGACGTTTATTGCGTGCTGTCGCCTTGTCAATACAGCAGCAGCACAGACACTGCCTATGTGCTTGTAATCCCACCCACAACACACACACACACACACACACACACATGCAAACAACACACACACACACACACACACACACACACACACACACACACACACACACACACACACACGCACACAACACACACAACAGCTGTGTTTGAATTTGGCGCGGGCGGATGCTACTTTGCTTGTCCCCGCCCACCTGGAATTGAATCGCTGGAGGGAAATTTTTCGGCCTCCAGCTAAAAGCCACACGCCCAACAACCTCTGCTTGCTTGCTTTGCCCGCTGCTGCCGCGCTGCTGAGATGAACTGTCGCGCAAGCCCCACAACCTGCTGAAGATATGCCAGAAAATCGGCACAAGTGCCGAGAATAGCGATTTTTGTGTTTGTTGTTGTCAATTTGGGGTTCTCAGCACAGTCCAGCATCAGCACACAGCGACAAGCAAGCCGGTGAGGCGAGATGAGGTGGTGGTGGGGCGGTGGCTGTTGTGGTGGTGGGTGCGTGCAGATTTGCACCATCTCCGTTTGTGGGTATGTTTGGAAGTCTTGGTGGACGGTGGGCGTGTGGTGCGTGATGCTGGGAGGTTGGTGTGGGGTGTGGGGTGTCACGGAAGTTAACATTTTGCATCAATCTCACCAGCTCACGCATGCATTTCTTCTCTGTCTCCTCTGTCTCTGCCTGGTCTTGTCGCTTGCTTTGACATCGACACAAATACACACAACCACAACAACCCACGAACACACGCCCTTTGCACGTCTTCGCTGCGCGCGGTCGGCCTTAATTATTACTCCTCGTCCTCCGTCCTCCTCCATCCGCCGCCTGATCTTCACCACTTTGTGACGACACCAGCAGCACACCTGTTCATTTTCCCTCTGTACTTTTTTGGTGAGTCCATCTCATGATCATCATCATCATCTCATCATCATGTGTCACCACACGGCTGTTGCGCAGCCGCCACAGGTTTTGTGTGTCTTGATGTGGTGATGTGGCATGCGTTGCGCGCACACCTTTGTGCTTATGGCCGGAGAGACAGCGTTGTGTACAACAACCCCACCCAACAACAGCAACCACAACAACCACAGCAAACAAACAAACCACACCCACACACTCTGGCGTTGTCCCCACGTGCTCACAACAACAACAACCACCACTGTTGCCTTTGTACCATCCACGCCATGACATGGCACGACAGAGCTCTTCCTGATCCTCGTCGTCTTCGTCTTCGACTTTCGTCTTCTTTTTTCCCTTTCCAACAGAACCACAGACCGCCAACATGCAGGCCATCAAGTGTGTCGTCGTCGGCGATGGTGCCGTCGGCAAGACCTGCCTTCTCATCTCCTACACCACCAACGCCTTCCCTGGCGAGTACATCCCCACCGTCTTTGACAACTACAGCGCCAACGTCATGGTGGACGGCAAGCCCATCAACCTTGGTCTGTGGGATACCGCCGGTCAGGAGGACTACGACAGGCTGCGCCCGCTCTCCTACCCTCAGACGGATGTCTTCCTCATCTGCTTCTCCGTCATCAGCCCAGCATCATACGAGAACGTCCGCGCCAAGGTGCGTGTTCTTGTTTTACAATGACAAGCAGAGCTCACGGGGCGGTGTTGTGTTGGTGTGGTGCCAGTGTGGCGTGTGGCGCGTGGCGCGTGTTGGAGGTGACCTGCACATGGGCGCGAGAGCTTCGATGGTGACCGTGAACTCGAGAGGGTTGCTTTTTCCTTGTCACTGTTTTGTCGGTGTCATGCTTTTCCTCTCGAGGACGACGACGACGATGATGATGATGATGATGGTGATGGTGGTAGTGGTGGTGTGTCATGTTGGTTGACTCATCCTTTCAACTTTGCTCTTGTTTGCCCCGCGCTGCTTCGATGTTTTCCCATATGCAGTGGTATCCTGAGGTGAGCCACCACTGCCCCAACACACCCATCATCCTCGTGGGCACCAAGCTCGATCTTCGCGAAGACAAGGACACAATCGAGAAGCTCAAGGAGCGCAAGCTCGCCCCCATCACATACCCTCAGGTGTGTATGCACCGTTGTGTGTTGTGCTGTGTGCGTGCTGTGCTTGCTGTGCTTGTGCAAAGTGTTTGCTTGCGTTTGTTTGAGCTGTTTGTTGATGTTGTTGAACCCGTTTGCACTGCGTCCGTGTCTTCTCTTTCGCCCATCCCTCCCTCCTCTTCGCCACGCCCCAACCCCAACCCCCAACTCCTTCCTTGCTCACCCCGCCATTGCAACTCTTCCCCCCCCCCTTTCCGCCCCGCCCCCTCAACGCCCTTTCTCCAATTGTGCAGGGTCTGCAAATGGCCAAGGAGATCAACGCTGTCAAGTACCTCGAGTGCTCTGCGCTGACACAGAAGGGCCTGAAGACGGTGTTTGACGAGGCAATCCGCGCCGTGCTCAGCCCTCCCAAGATCCAGCGCCGCCGCACCGGCTGCGCCCTCCTCTGAGCGCCACCCGCCAACCAACCAACAGACCAACAGATCGACCAACCAATCAACCAACCAACCAACAGCGCCTACACTGACAACAGCGTCTGCTGCTACATTTCTTTCTTTCTTTCGTTCTTTCTGTCTGTCTTTCTTTGTTCAACAACGCTTCTTGTCAACTTCACCGTGCATCGTGTCACACATACCCTCGCCCAACTCTTCTCTCGCCTCTTTTGATGCCTTTTCTGAGCGGGCTCTGCTCGTCCTGTTGTCGTCGACGCCTCCATGTGTGGTGATGGAGTTGTCATTGTTGGCTGATGGTGTCGCGTGTTCACGTCACGTCCGCTTGCTGCGAACCGCTTGACCGCTGGTCGCGCAGCGTCTTGTTCTGTCCGTTGCTTGACATGGGGGCGTGACGGGCACCGCACTCTTAGTCACTGATGATAATGCGCATCATCTCGTCCTGATCTGGCTCGTTGGCACAAAACCATTGTCTTTCCTCGCGCCGTTGTTGTTGCTGCCGTGTTTCTTTGGGTTGGTTGTTTTTGCGATGCCCTGGTTGTCTGTATGCCTTCTTCCCCCCGGTGTGAGAGCACGTGGGGAGAGGGTGTTGCTTGTGCGCGCGTGCCGTGTGGTCGTCGCATAGGTGATTTGTGTGGTGCAGAAGGCACGCGAGCACAAGCGTGCAGCAACCGTGGTGGGCTTTTAGCCGGTGTTGCTTAGTGTGGTGGTGCGTTTTCTCGTTCCTTTTTGTATGCATGTGGCACGCGCACATTTTTCTTTTCTTTTTCTCTTTCTTCTTCTTCCTCCTCTTTCCCGTCGCCCTCTCATCTGCTTATAGCCGTATCCTTGTCTCTGTGGTGTTGTTGACACAACGAAACTTTCGCACAGTTGTGTGTCTGTGTGTGTGTATGGATGGATGGTTTGTGAGGGCCTTGTTTTGTTTCTTTGTTCTCGCTCATCAACGTCGTTTCTTGCTTGTCAAAGGACTACAAATTACACCATACACAAAACAAACACGGCGCGTGTGTGTGAAGGGTGGGGGGAGTTGGGATGGAGATAGAGATGAGGGTGTGTGTGATGGAGATTAAGTTTGCGGTGAGGTGATGATGATGTCGACGGAGAAGCAAGCAAGTGTGCGGCTTTGCGTTTGTCGGTGGAAAAGTGATGGATGATTTTGGTCAATTTTCGGTACATTGCCTCCAAACAAAGACGCAAGCGCAGCCCAGGCGAAGCAAACGCAAAGACCAAGATGAGCGACACTGAAGTGCAGGACGTGGAGGAGGTCAGCACAAGCATCACACGTGTGTGTGGGGTGTGTGTGGGGGTTGTTTTGGTTTGGATCTTTACTTCGCGTTGTGTCGCTTGAAAGGCTGTGTTGTGGCGCGAGTGGGGCAGTGTCGTGCACACATAGCACATTCACAAACACAAACACACGACACACACGCAAACACACACACACACACACAACACACACACACATTCACATTCACACACACACACACACACTCACACACACACACACACACACACACACTCACACACACACACACTCT
>NW_004754899.1:359588-365266 GCF_000188695.1 Salpingoeca rosetta | reverse complement strand
CACACCACCCCCATGCTCTTTGCTCCTCTTTCACCCATTGCACACAGTCTAACACACACACACATTCACACACACACACTCACTCACTCACTCACTCACTCACTCACATGCATATGCATGCACATCACGCTTGCGCAGGCCACCCATGACATCTCCCTGAGCGACGACGATGGGGATCGCGCCCCACCACAGGATGCAGCCGAGGAAGCAGAAGAGCCACAGCAACAGGAGGAGAACGAGGCTGACGACAATGATGATGCCACAGCCGCAGATGCTGCAGAGCCAGCCGTGCTGTCCGTGAGCCCATCTGAAGAGAAGGATGAGCATGTGGACGTCTCCCTCTCTGATGACGAGCCGCAACCGCCAGCTGATGACGATCAAGAAGAGCAGCCCGCTGCGGAGAGCACCAAGGAGGAGAATGAACAAGACGATGCTGCACTGCAACAACAGGAGCAGGAGGAAGCCGAAGAAGAGGAAGAGAAGCAGCAACAGAAGGATGAGCCTGCGACCGCCACCAGCGATGAGCAGGCTGCTGCTCCCAGCTCGCCCTCCTCCGCGTCAACGTCCACAGCCCGCGCCCACAAGGCGAGCGTTTCAAGTGTGTCCTCGCAACACAAGCACAAGGAGAAGCTCGACATCAACGTTGGCTCCCCAAAGAAAGTTGGCGAGGGCATGAGCTCTTACATTGTCTACACCGTGCACACCAAGGTGCGTTTCTTGTGTGTGTGTGTGTGTGTGTGTGTGTGTGTGTGTGTGTGTGTGTGTGTGTGTGTGTCGTCACGCGTTATTCTCTTATGGGCATGGTGCTGTTTGGTGGAGCGTCGCGCCATTGTAGCTCATCTCCCATTGATGTCAAATGCATCCGTGCATCATGCCTAACCCTGTCGCTCAAGACGGATATGGAGAGCTACCGCCCCATGGACGACATCACCGTCGAGCACCGCTACAGCGATTTCCACAACCTCTTCAAGCTGGTGTGTGTGTGTGTGTGTGTGTGTGTGTGTGTGTGTGTGTGTGTGTGTGTGCCTGTCTGTCTGTGTGTGCGTTGGGAGTAAGGGGGCGATGAGCAAGTGCGTCGTTGCATGCATCTCAGATGCTCGTTCCCACTCCCTCTCATCAACTGAATACATATACCTAATACATACATGCGTGCGTACAGCTGGTTGCAGACCACCCTGGCGTGATTGTGCCGCCGCCGCCACCCAAGGATGCCCTGAGCACAGGCATTGGCAAGTTCAAGTCCAGCACCGAGGACATCTCGCCCTTCCTCGAGCGCCGCGCACGCGCCCTTCAGAGGTCAGATTGGGGATTTGGAGGTGTGTGTGGGGGGGGGGAGGTCCTTGTGGGTATGTGTGTCTGTATCTGTGTGCCACCCTTGTGCTTGACATTGTACTTCTTGTGTGTGCATGTTCAGTGTTTGTGTATGGTTGTGTTTCCTTTCCCTTGAGCGATCTGTGATTGCCTGCTAGCACTTCACGTGCTCACACCTTCCCTGCTGCTGTTGCTGCTGCTGCTGTGCACGCCTCTTCTTCGCGACAGGTTCATGCGCAAAGTTGCAGAGCATCCAATTCTCCGCCACGACGACAACGTCAAGACCTTCCTCACCACAGAGACAAAGGTGACTCGTGTGTGTGTGTGTGTGTGTGTGTGTGTGTGTGTGTGTGTGTGTGTGTGTGTGTGTGTGTGTGTGTGTGGGTGCTGGATGCAATGCGTTCACGTTTCTTTTGGTTTCTCATGTGAACACGTGCTGCATTTGTTTGCGTGTGTTCGCTGTGCAGCTTGCCAAGCCCAAGACAAGCACCCTTTCCAACATCGCCCAGAAGCTCGCGTCATACGTCGAGTCAGAGGAGGTATGCGCTCTTATGTTTTGTGTGTGTGTGTGTGTGCGCGCGCAATCTTGCTTGTGTGCACTTTGTGGTTGTGTCCATGCACTTGCGTGTCTGCAATCAGGCTATTGTCCGCTCTCCGAAAGCAAGCACGCATTGGTTGGTGCACAGCCCCCCCCCCCCTCAACTCACCCCCTCCTTCCTTCCTGTCTCCCCGCACCACCACTCACTCCGTGTTGTTGTGTCCGTGCACTTGGCGCAGTGGTTTGCGGACACCACGCAGGAGGTGGATGTGATTGAAGCCCAGCTGAAGCAGCTGCACACCGCCCTCCAATCGCTCGGTAACGAACAACAAACATCGACAACAACAACAACGAACAACCACTGGCGTGCTTGCTGCTGATCTGTGTCCTTGCTGTGTCCTCCCACCTGCCTGACTGAGCCTGCCTGATCGTTCCCCTCTAAACCCCAACCCACAATGCTCACAATCATTCGCCCACTTCCCTCCTCTGCATCATTACTGCAAACACCACTTCAATCACCATCACCAATACCACCATCACCATCACCAATACCACCGCCATCACACCACCACCGCCATCACCACCACCAGTGACGCGCCGCAAGGAGCTGTCTGGGCTGATGACGGCGTTTGCCGAGCGGTTCTCGGCGCTTGCAGACAGCGAAGAGATGGAGACGCTGTCTGGCGCAATGCACCAGCTCGCAGACGTCGAGGCAAAGGTCGCCAACCTCCACGCAAAGCAGGTCCGTCCCTTGCGCAAGTGGTTGTGTCATGTGTGCGTGTGTGTGTGTGTGTGTGTATGTGTGTGTGTGTGTGTATGTGTGCGTGTGTGTGTGTGTGTGGTGTGTGTGTGTGTGCGTGTGTGTGTGTGTGTGTGGTGTGTGTGTGTGTGTGTGTGTTTGCGTGTGTGTGTGTGTGTGTGTGTGTGTGTGTGTGTTTGCGTGTGTGCGGGGATGAGCGCAGCGTACGCCTGTAACCGCCCACCACGCCATTCCATTTCACCTCGCTTCATCTCACATTATCCGCCACACAAACCCGCTGCGCAGCGCGACCGGGAGTTCTACGACCTGACGGGAGGTTGTCACCGACTACCTCCTCCTCGTCACGGCCATCAGGGTGCGGTTGTCACCCAACCTCTGTCACAGCGTGCACGCGTGCGTGTGTGCTTGCATGCGTGCGTGTGTTGCTTGCACGCACGGTTGTCTCCCCTCAAACTGGTTGGACTGAACGTGGGCGGCAAAGATTTTCGACCAACACTCCCGGTCGATCTATACGTCGGCATCACGCATGTAGGTGTGTGTGTGTGTGTGTGTGTGTGTGTGTGTGTGTGTGTGTGTGTGTGTGTGTGTGTGTGTGTGTGTGTGTGTGTTTACAGACTGCGTTCCAGCAGCGCATCTCGGCGTTCAAGGCGTGGCAGACGGCCGAGTCCACCCTCCTCAAGAAGAAGGACCTCCAGGCCACCTACACAGGTTGGTGTGTGTGTGTGTGTGTGTGTGTGTGTGTGTGTGTGTGTGTGATGCGAAGCACTGTCGTTGCATTTGCTTCTGTGCTACGCGGCTTCTGCCCTTGCATCACCACCACAAAATATCCCTCACGTCCACCACATCGCCACCATCATTGTCACCACCACCACCACCACCTCCACCACCACGACTACCACCCTTTGTCGCTGCTTCGATGTACAGCGAAGAACAAGACGGAGAAGCTCGACCAGGCCGCCCGCGACGTCGAGGCGGTCAGTGCTCATGGATGACACGTGGTTGTAATCACGTGCGCTGCATGAGTTCAGAGTTGGTGCTGTTGAAGTTGTCTCACATGCCAATCCATCACACGCTCACACGCTCACTCTCTCACCACCATCCGATGTGCATGCAGGCTGAGACGGCGGTGCAGGAGGCGAAGGTCGTGTTCGACGAGATCTCGGCCCGCATCAAGCAAGAGTACAAGCGCTGCAACCTCCTCCGCGTACGTTCGGCTGAGTGTGTGTGTGTGTTGTGTGTTGTGTGTGTGTGTGTGTGTGTGTGTGTGTGTACTTTCATCACACACTCATTCCTCTCCTTTCCTTCCCCATCCCCTTCCACCACCACACACAGGCGCGTGATATGAAGACTGCTGTGATCCGCTATGCGAAGAAGACGGCTGAGCTGGAGGAGAAGATTGAGACGGCGTGGACAAACTTCCTGCCAAAGGCCAAGGCCATTGGCCAGGAGGCGTGAAGCCGCACGTGCACGTCACATCATACATGCATGTCGTATGATGACATGTGTCTCCCTGCGCATTGCCACCTTGTCGGTTCTGTTCCAAGTCACCTTGCTTTGGAACATCGACCCACACCCAAATAGTTGCCCGTTGTTGTTTGCTGGTGGAGTTGCATGGTGGTGTTTCTGTGACGCGGTGTTGCTGCCTGTTGTCTGGACTTGTGGCGAGCAGTGTTCCTCTTGTGTTCGCTTGTGTTCGCTTGTGTTCATCCCCGATGCAAATACATGACATGCCATTTCGAACTCATAACCTTTTACTCTTGCCTCAACTTTAAGCATGGCAGCGAAGGGAAAAAGAAATGGTTGAAGTGCCAGATGTAGAAGATCATGTCGTACCACAAACCAAGCAAAATGGACGGGGAGGCGGTTCGCGCGCCCCGTTTGTTACAACACACACACACACACACACACACACACACACACACACACACACACACACACACACACACACACACACTCACTCACACACTCACACACACATGTGAATGCATGTACCAAATGACTATGCCGAGGAAGAGTACGGCACAGACTCATCATCAAGTGACACAGCACGCACAGGATTGGGGCACAGGTGCTTGAAAACGAAGTTGTGAACAAAACCTTGCAAAACGGGAATCCATTTCTTATCTGTCTTGCCATTACGTGCGTAAGTGCTGCCGGGATCGATTTCCAGGGTTATCTTCATGTTTGCATGGCCGTTGTAGTTTTCGTTGTCCACGATTGTCTTGACTGTCACCATCACGTCGAGCGACACTTGGGTTGGAGTGAGGTTCGGCGTGGTGAAAACAACACACGAACTAAAGTTGTGCAGCTTACCCCACAAGTGGTGCACGAGTGCCGAGGAAGACGTGTAGATGTGCGACGCGACAGTCGAGAATGTGAAAGTCACGCGGTCATCCTCATCAATCTGAACGCCGTCCTTCGGCACAAACTCAGGTGACTTCTTTGGGTTGCTGGATTTGAGTATGCGAATGACAGACGTCAGAGGATCTTGAGATAGGATTTCGTGCACCATGGCATCGGGCAACGGGTCGACGGGCTTCCGGTTCCACTGCCGTGGTTGAGGCTGAGTAGCATCCTCCATAGGCTGGGTTGGCACTTATGTGGCTGTGACGTGCGTTCAAAAAATGAAAGTTTGGCGCTTTGAACATGGCGGAGATGTTGGCCCCGGCTGCCAACACAGCGGAAAATTTTCGGCAGTCGCAAAAAAAAAAAAACACAAAGCTCCATGTCAAACGTCTGTCTGCCCAAAAGCCAGTCCATTAACAAACATCAGTGTCGCTGCTCGTGTGCAAGCGGCAGCCAGCAATCGCAGTGACCGCGGGGAGGTGTGGGTTCGGTTTGCTGCCTAATGTGTGGTGACCAATCTGTTTCAATGGTGTTTAGTGGGGCAAATCATGTCACGGACAAGGTTGGAAGGAAGGCATGTCCATCAACAACAGCATACAGGTGTTGCGCGCACACACGCACACATGCACGCGCGCACACACGCACACACACACACACACGCACACACACACACATGCACACACGCACACACACACACACACACGAAAGAGGCAGAGACGACAA
>NW_004754899.1:342088-354588 GCF_000188695.1 Salpingoeca rosetta | reverse complement strand
CTGCTACGACTCACTGAGCAAGCGGCCGTTTCGCACTGACGGCGGAGGGAGCTCGGCGTAGTCTGTCGATTGCGCATCGCCAATTGTACCAAGATCATCATACATCGTGTACGGGTTCTCAGTCGTCGTCATGGAGCCTGAGGTGGAGCAGGGAGAGGCGGCACAGAGAAAGGTGGTGTGGTGATCAGAACCACGTGCCTGATTGCATGGTGACAAGCGTTCACAGGGCAGACATGCAACAGCACAACACACACTGCAGATGCATGCACGTGTACTTGTTTGTTCATTCTCAGTTTCTGTTTCAGCGTACCTACCTGAGTAAGCTGGGTTCTCGTAGGACACGGTGCGGTGTTGCTGAAGGAAGGAAGGAAGGAAGGAAGGAAGGAAGGAAGGAAGGAAGGAAGGAAGGAAGGAAGGAAGGAAGGAAGGAAGGAAGGAAGGAAGGAAGGAAGGAAGGAAGGAAGGAAGGAAGGAAGGAAGGAAGGAGGGAAGGAAATGCCAGCCGTGAAAACGTGAGGAGGCGCCAGTGCAACAAACACACACACACACACACACACACACACGCACACACACACACACACACACACACACACACACACACACACACACATTTCACGTACTAGGACTGTGGTGTTTGCGAGAGTGCGCTTGGCTTGGCGTCGGCGATGACGAAGAATAACCGCAACCAACACCACAATCAGCAGCAGTGCGCCAATCACACCGACGCTAATCTGCCACGCCTCCCCACCACTGCAGAACGGCATTGACATGTGTGCGTGTGTGTGTGTGTGTGTGTGTGTGAATCAGCAGCAAGCTGGAACAACACCAGTGCGTTCAATGCAGACAAGCACAATGTAAAACACAGACACACACACACACACACACATGCACACACACACACACACGCACACACACACACACACACACACACACACACACACACACACACACACACACACACACACGCACACACACACGCACACACACACACACAGTACCTGGTGGATGCCCCTGGCTGCACGGTGACGGATGGGTTTGTCGTGGTCGTGGTCGTGGTCGGGTTGGGATTGAAGGTGGAAGTGGTGGACACAACAACAAGCTTGCGGCCGTGCACAACCCCGTACAGCTCGCCCGAATTGGCAAGGTCCGTCGTGGCTGCAACGGCGTCAGTGATGCTCAGCGGAGAGTCGATGCTGACCTGCTGCAGCACACTTGATGAGATGATGTTCGCGTGTGCTCGGAACTGGTCCAGTCGATCGTCGCTCTCGTACGAGACCGTCACCGCCGTCACCTAATCGTATGCGCGTTGGAAAGGCATGCAGGATGTGAGAATACACTTTGATCCGCTTTGAGATGGAGCCCTCAAGTAAACGAATGCATGCTCGGCACATGCAACGAAACAAGGTCATGGCTGGTGGTTTCCAAACACACACACACACACACACACACACACACACACACACACACACACACACACACACACACACACCAACCTGATCGCCGGCAGCGGTCACGTCAACGGCAGCAATGGACAAGGCATTGAGGGCAACCAGCGCCTTTTCGCGCGCGTTTGCGGAGGACGCCGCGTTCTTCACGCGGAAGCGAAGCAGGTACCTGGAGCGGGGTACTTCGTACCCTTCCTCAGGCACCGCCGTCACCAGCGATGCATCCTCTTGTGCAGTGAACGAGACAGTCACAGCAATGTCGGTGAGTTCGCGCTTCCTCCGCTGCTGCTGATGCTGTGGGCCTGCGCTGGAACGGAACACAGAGATGCGGTTTGCTGGATATGGGAGCAGGAGTGAGAGGTTTTCCTCGAGGGAGCTGATGAGCTCAGACTCTATGGATACGTCTACCGTCAGCGCAGCTTCGAAGATGGCGCCTTGGCCGCGCAGGGCTTGCAGTGTCGTGTGCAGCAGTGGTGTGTTTGTGGACACGGTGCACACGCGGGCCTCGCACCCACGGATCACAAACACGGCGTCTGCGTGCGTGAGCGTCGTTGTAATGGCATCGCGCACATCGTCTTGCGTCACGTTGCTGCGACCGGTGATGGTGTAGTTGAAGGGCCACAGGGGTTCCTCAATCGAACCGGGGTAAACGTACGAGATGGACAGAAGCGAGTGAATCCATCCAGTGTTGTCAGCGAGCTCACGCTCCGCTCGATTAGTCACGTCATTGTTGGTCGTCAGCGTCAGCGTCGTCGATGTGCCGTTCTCAGAGCTCACTGTCAACCACCGCAACACACACACACACACACACGCAAACAAAGACATATGGGGTGGATGGCATGAGAAGGTCGCGTTCGTTGGCGTGGTGCGTGATAAAACAATGGGCAAACTGAACCACGAAATAGCCAAAATAAACCACTACACGTGATCAGCCACACACACATACACAAACAAACAAACAAACAAACAAACAAACAAACAAACAAACAAACAAACAAACAAACAAACAAACAAACAAACAAACAAACAAACAAACAAACAAACAAACAACACACACACCTAGTTGCATGGAGTCTGGAACGATGCCAAGGGCGTACAGGCGGGAGAGAATGGTGACGTTGCTGGTGTCCGAGTGAATATCAGCAGTGATGCGGGTGCCGACAATGGGCTGGTTGCTCACCAGCGTCACACGCGCAATTTGATCAAGGTCTTCGTGCGAAGGCAGCGGTGTGCGCGCGACAAACATGACCTGGGCCTGCCCTTGATTCTTGTGCACAAGGCGGACGGGGACCACCCCCAGCTGCTGCAGGCGAAGGCGAAGCGTCACAAGGTTCAAGGCAGACCCTGTCGACGACTGCACAGTGACCAGGTGCTGCACAGTTTGCTCCAGAGCCATGGCATCAAACGCAACGGAGCTCGTCAGCGTGCGGGCAGGGTCGTTCGTGGTGAAGATACACAGACAGCCGTCACACTGAGCAGACACCAGCCTGCGTCCAACGCGCGCCAGTGAATCTTCCACGCCGCTCTTGCCACTGCACTGGCCCGAAGCAGTGCGCACGGAACCGTGAAACGACCGCACACGCACGGGGGTGGACATGGCTTCGATGGCGTCTGAGGCCCGCGCGGATGCAACCACGTCTGGAGAAACGGGACCAAGGACCACCGCCACCTCCTTCAGCGTCGTGCTCGGATCCTCCACCTGCACACCATGCACCTCACCACCCAGCAAAGTGGACAGGCCTTCTGCTTCAAATACGGACAGCGTGACGCTGCCGGAGTCTGCGTCCGCTACAGGCGTCACCAGGCGCGTATATGTGAACGCTGGCGACCCTTCGGACGGCGTGGGTTCCCCAGAAGACGGTGCATCGTCTCCTGCTTCTGCAGACAGCACGATGCTGCGGGAAAAGTGCAGTGACACCTGCGCAGTTGCTGGCAGCAGAGGCGACGGTGGCGGCAACACGCGCACGTGCCTGCCATACCGCAGCACAGTGTTGCCGCTCAGGTCAGCAGCACGATAAACAATGGTGAAGGAGGTACGGTTCCCATCGAGTGCTGCGTTCCGCACGCTGCCAATGTCCACGCCACCATCAAAGGCGTGCGTGACAATGTCCGTGCCGCGTGAGTATGCATCTGTGGCAGCGGCGCCAGGATCCAGGAACAAGCTGCCAGCCGACACGTACATCCGTTTGGCACCCAGCACTTCCAACGTTGGTGGCAGCGTGTCCCGAATGTACACAGTGCGGTTCACCAGCCCAACATACCCGCACGCGTCCTCAACCCGGTAGAACACCGTCACGTTGCCGACCTGCGTCGTGTTGGGCGGGTTCACCACCTCAACAAACGGCGTCAGCTCCTGGTGGCACCGGTCCGCAGCAAGGTCCACAGAGGGGTCCAGCCAGGGGAACCCAACCTGCGCAAGCTGCGGATCCGCGCCCCGCAGCTTGATCACGGGCTTCTGCGTGTCCTCAAACGCCATTGTCGCCGTCGCGCTCACGTTGTTGCCGCAGTGGTCCGTCGCCGTAAACGTCACCACGCTGTCGTACGCGTTGCCGCACACCGTCTGCAGGTCCACCGCGTACGACCACGCCACGTCCTGCCCAACAACGCCGCCGCACACGTCAGACGCCCGCGCGCCGCCGTACGCCGCCAGGAACACATCCAGCGTGTTCTGGTTTGTCGTCGGGTCGCACTCCGCGCGGTCGTCGCTCGGCAGCTGCGTGAAGAACGGCGCCGTCGTGTCCTGCACAACCACACGCGCCTGCGTCTCAGCCGCGTTGCCGCAGTCGTCCATCACCGTGAACGTCACGTTCACCGCGTTCGACCCGCACCCGTACTGCAGCAGGTACTTGACGCTCTCAAAGTCGTGCTGCCACGTCAGCTCCCGGTCGCACGCGTCTGCCGCCGCCGCGTTGCCGTGCGCCTCCAGCCACGCCGCAATCACGCTGTCCGTCTCCGCGTTGCACTCCACAACCAGGTCCTCCGCCTCCTTGGTGATCACGGGCTCCGCGCTGTCGTCCACGTGCACCAGCTGCGACTTGGTTGTCATGTGCCCGCACGGGTCCTGCACCATCCACGTCCGCGACAGCGTGTACGTGTGCGTGCACCGCCCGTCCAGCCGCTCCTCGCTGGCAACAGCCACCAGCGCGCCCGCGCACATGTCCGTTGCGCTGATGTTCCTCAGCGCGGGCACCGCATCGCACGACGCGTCAATTGACGCCGCCGGCGGCGTGTCAAGCACGGGCGCCAGCGTGTCCTGCACAGTGAACGTCGCCGTCGTCTTCGCCGCGTTGCTGCACTCGTCAACAGCATAGAAGTGCGCCGTCGCCGCAAACGTCGTCCCGCACCCGTCCTGCTTCACAACGTCCCCAGACGCGCCCTGCGCCACATCCAGCACCGTGTCCACGTCAGAGTACAGCCACGTCACGCCGCCGCACACCTCCGTCGCCTGCGCGCCGCCGTGCTCCGCCAGGAACGCATCCAGCTGCGCCTCGTTGTCCGCCACCGAGCACTCCACCGTCCTGTCTGCGCTCTGCTTGGTGATGGTGGGCGCCGCAGCGTCCGTCACCGTCACCGTCTGCTGCGTCGTCGTTGTCCAGCCGCACTCGTCCTCCGCAACCCACGAGTGGATCAGGTGGTACTGGTGTGGGCAGTCGCCGTCCATCCGCGTCGTCGTCTGCGTCGGCGTCACCTCCCCCGTGCAGTTGTCGTACGCCTGCGGCACCGTCGCCTGCGGCACCGCGTCGCACGCCCCCGTCAGCGGCGGCAGCGGCGCAACAAACGCGGGCTCCCGCGTATCCACAATCTTGATGCTGCCGTTCACCGTGCTGGTGCGCCCGCACTCGTCCGCAACCGTGAACGTCACCAGCACCTGGCCGGTGCCCACGCTGCAGCCGCCAGGGAACACCTCGTAGTACTGCGGGTCGTAGTCGTGCGTCCACGTCAGCGTGTGCACGCCGCTGCACGCGTCCATGGCCTGCGCGCCGCCGTTCACCGCCAGCCACGCCGCAATCGTGGCGTCGTTGCGCTCTGCGCTGCACTCCAGCTCCAGGTCGTCGGCGTCCCGCGTGATGACGGGGCCCGTCGTGTCCTGCACCGTCACCCGCTGCGTCCTGCTCACCGGGTTGTCGCACGCGTCCACAAACGTGAATGTGCGAAGCAGGTCGTAGCTGTGCGGGCACGGCCCGTCCTGCCGCTCCTCGCTCGCCGTCGCATTCACGCGCCGCAGCCCGCACGCGTCCCTCGCATGCACGTCATCTGCAATGGGCGGGATCGCAGAGCACTCCACCGTCACATCCGCAGGCACGTTCACGGGCACTGGGGCTGTCTTGTCCACCACGTCGACGGTCACCGTCTCCTCCTGCGGGTTGCCGCACTCGTCGGTCACCGTCACCTTCAGCGACACCTGGCCCGTGCTGCCGCACCCGCTCAGGTCCCGCGCCGTCTCAACCGTCTCAAACGACAGCGTGTCGGAGCACAGGTCCGATGCTGCTGCGTCCACGTGCTTCATGCGCAGCGCCTCAATGTCCGCGTCCACGTCCGCAGAGCACTCCAGCACCCGGTCTGTGGGCCGCGTGGTGAACGTCGGCTTGGTCACGTCCTGCACCGTCACAACCTGCGTCGCCGCGTTCTCGTTGCCGCACGCGTCCTGCGTTGTCCACGTCCGCGTCAGCGTGTATGCGTACGGGCACGCCCCGTCTGTCCGCACCTCCTGCTTGCTCACTGCGGGCGACGACGTCATGCACGTGTCCGATGCCGACACATCCGCAAAGGCGGGGACGCTGTGGCAGTCTGCTGTTGTGGATGACGGCGGGTCTTGGAACGTCGGCTTGGTGTCGTCGTACACGCGCACAACACCAGCTACTGTCTCCATCACCTGGCCGCCATCGAACACAGCTGTGAATGCGTACACTTTGTGATAGCAGCCAGGCACCGTGCCGCGCGGCTTCCCCGCAACGTACGACAGTGAGGGGTCGCCGCAGTGCTCGTGGTCCAGCACCTCTGCGTTGCCGGTTGCGTCTGCCCACGTCTGCACCTTTGTGTCCAGCATGGGGTCGTCGCACGCAAGCACCAGCCGCTCCGGCCGCGACGTGAAGTTGCAGTACACGCACGCAGCGGTGCTGCCATCAACACATGAATGAAGGCGCTCCAGCTGGCACGTGGACGAGCATCCCACGGTCTTGTTGTGACCACCGTCGTCGCACTCCTCCCCGTCAACAACGAGGTCTAGTTGCATGCACATGCACACGTGCCAGCAGTGTTGGACGAACGCGAACGAGCAACCCATGTGAGGAGCAGTCGGCGTTGAATTGTGAGCAAGGATGAAACAGCAAGCGGAGTGTAGATGTGCTTGCGTATGTGTGTGCGTCTGTGTGTGTGTGTGTGTGTGTGCGTGTGTGTGTGTGTGTGTGTGTGTGTGTGTGTCCAGACAAAGCTTGTCACTTGCCTGCAGACAATATGCACACATACCCCCCCCCACACACGCACGCACGCACTCACACACACACACACACACACACACACACACACACGCACACACACCAAACATGGGTACGCAAGTAAGGACAACATTGCCGTACCATCGCCGCAGATGTAGGTGCACGAGGGAAGCGCAGACCACGTGCCATCTGTCTGGCAGGTAATGGAACTGACATCGCCAACAAGCTGGAACCCCGTGTCGCACTCATACGACACAGTGGCCGGGTACCGGTGCATCATGGTGTTCTCTGGGTCGCCGTTCTCAATCTGCATGGGGTTGGGAGGGACGTGCAGTACACAAGGGGCACACGCACACAAAATGTGAGGACGGTCAAGTGTAGCACAATGAATAACCACACACCCTTGCTTGTCTCGCTTGCCTGCAGGCAACGTGCTTGCCTGCATGCAACCGAAACATGCACCTGGACTTCTCCATGCACCCCACAGCCTAACGTGCATGCACACACACACACGCACACATGCATGGAGAAGACTCACGTCGCGCACGGGGTCGCAAGGGACACCGACGCAGCGGGTAAAGTCGCCGTTCTCAGTCTGGAACCCAGATTGGCATTGCTGGCACGACACGGAGCCAAAGTCCGGTTTGAAGTGGTTGGCTGGCACGCGGCGGTGATGATGATGGTGGTGATGATGATGATGATGATGTTCGCACAGGCACGTAACAGAGCGCATTGGGCGTGTGAAGTGGTTGGCTGGCATGCGGCGGTGATGATGGTGGTGATGATGATGATGATGTTCGCACAAGCACGCAACAGAGCGCATTGGGCGTGAGGCACACAGGGAACATGTGAGACAACATCAGGTGCGAGTGCATGCAAGCACAAGGACGTCGCTGCGTCGCTGCAACATTCGCCATGACCTCACAGCAACACAGATCCTTCTCCAACATGCACACACACACTTGCGTCATCATCTCACCTTGGCAGGGAACGCAGGTGCTTCCGTCGCCGCTGGGCTCGTGTCCAGCAATGCACTCGCACTTGGTCGCACCCGTCTGCCCGTTGGTCGACGTGCCAGAAGGGCACGAAGCACACGGCTGTGTCGGCGACGGCGCATACGAGTTGGCCGGGCACAGCTGGCACGAGGGCAGCTCGCCCCACGTCCCGTCCGTGCGGCACGACAGCGTCGACGCGCCAACCAGCCCATACCCAGGTGCACACGTCACGCTCGCATCAGCAGGGTACCGCCCAGATGTCGCCGACACCTGCGCGTGGTCAATGCTCGGCGCCGTGCACAGCACTCCACGGCACGTCGGCGCAGGCGCAGACCACGTCTTGTCCGTCTTGCACGACAGCTGCGCCTGCCCAACAAGCTCGTATCCGGGCACGCACGAGAACTCCGCCGTCGCCGGGTACCGCGCTGGCGTCGAGCTCAGGCGCAGGTGCCCGTTCTGCGGGTCGCCCAGTGGGTTGCATAGCACCCCCACACACGATGGCGCCGTGCCGCCAAATCCGCCCGAGCTGGCAATGCAGCTGCGCTGCGCATCCCCCGTGTCGCTCAGCTCATACCCAGCCTGGCACGTGTATGTAGCTGTGGACGGGTACTGGCGGTTGTTTGTGTACGAGACGCTGCCGTGGTTTGGGGTGTCCAGCAGGGTGCACAGCCGCCCAACACATGTCGGTGCGGGCGACGACCACGTGCCGTCCGCCTGGCACTGCGCAGACGTCGCTCCCATCAGCACGTACCCAGTGCTGCACGAGAAAGCTGCGCAGAGCGTGCAATCAAAGGTTTGGCGCGTGTGTGCGTGTGTGCGTGTGTGCAAACGGAGATAAGAGGATGGTACGTCAGAGGACAATATTAAAGATGACAGGAGGCATACCCGCCCACTCACTCAAGCACAAACAAATACGCATGCACGCACGCATACTCTCACACACATAAATAGGCACGCGCTGATCAATGTTGACTCACCTGCAACTTTCGGGTAGTTGATGGTTCCGGACGGAGTGACGATGCCGTTGTCAACGTGGATACCATCACATTCCACACCAACACATTGGGGTACATCACCTTCCCAGTCCCCCGACACAGAGCACGTGAGGGTGTTGGAGCCTTGAAGCTCATAGCCGGCACTGCACGTGTATGTGGCGGTGCTTGGGTAGATGCCATCATTGGACACGGACACAGCCGTGTTGGAGGAGGATGGCGGCACATCGCAGGTTGTGCCGACGCAGTGGCCAGCACTTGTTCCCTGACACTCCACGCGCGTGAAGCCAGGGTCGCACGCAGGACAAGATGAGCACGCGCCGTTTCCTTGTGTCGATTTGTAAGTTCTGGAAGCAGACCAAGGGGGTCCAATGAGAATCGAGGCGGCGGACAACGTGCACGCATGTTGTTGGGTGAGCTCAGGATGCAGACGCGAAACAAGAGCAACACACGAAGGACACGACGCACAACAGATGCACACAAGAGTCAGTGCACATACAAGCACATACATACACACGCACACACAAACACCCACAAACACACAGATGCACACACACACACAGATGCACATGCACATACCCTGAAGGGCAGGCTGCGCACGTGCCAGCGTTGGTTCCTTCGCATCCAACCCGCTGCTCGCCAGGCGGACAGGCATGGCAAGCGCCACACGTGCCGGCACTGCTGCCTCCACAGTTGACGCGGTACTGACCAGAGGGGCAGGAAGAGCAAGGAGTGCAGGTTGATTGGCCAGACGAGCTTGCGTATGTGCCGGTTGGGCACGCCTCGCAGGCCTGGCCCGAGCCGGCAAAGCCAGGGTTGCAAGAGCAGCCTTCGTCGCAACTGCCTGTGCAGGAGCTCAAGTCAGGACAGCCATCGCAGCCCGTGTTGCAGGTCGTCGAACAGCCACTGCAGGGGAGAGGACAGTGTTTGTGTGTGTGTGTGTGTGTGTGTGTGTGTGTGTGTGTGTGTGTGTGTGTGTGTGTGTGTGTGTGTGTGTGTGTGTGTGTGTGTGTGTGTGTGTGTGTGTTTGTAGCGGAGTGGGTGAAGCAGGCGAGAGGCAAGTAGAAGAAGGTCGAGGTGAGATGTCAATACGACAACTCGAGAAGTAGGTGTGGTGTTTGGAAGGCGAAAACACACGCGGAATCGGCACTGATGGGAGATGCGATATCATGCCATTACAGTGACGGTGGTGTTGCCTCGCAACACCCTCTCAGGCTCACTGATCTCATGGTTGCTCACACAACGTTCCTCAACAGCCTGACACGACTACACGAGCCCACCTGTTGCAAGGCCCATCACATGACGTGTCGCAGCTGGTGGGAGTGCAGGCTACACAGCATCACATCGCAGCACAGAGAGAGAGAGAGAGAGAGAGAGAGAGAGAGAGAGAGAGAGAGAGAGAGAGAGAGAAAGCACAGATCAGCGAGAATGCAATTAATGCCATTGACAGTACAGGAAAGCGACAAGGTCGTCGTCAACACAAGCAATCAGCTTTCTGTGCAGTGTCACATGCTATACAACCAGGATTGGAACTGCATAACTCACAGCCATCGCAATCGGCGTCGCAGTCTTGGTCCTTGACACCTGAGTGAAACAGAAACAAAACAACAACGTGAACAGCGGCGTTGAGCAGCAGCAAACAACAATGCACATGTACGTACGTGCGTGCGTGCACGCGTGCATGTGAGAGTGCTCAAAGAACCACACAGCAGAGCGAAATAAGCGATACAGCAGGAGGTGAAGCCCTCAGCACGCACATGTTCCGTCGCAGTCGGCGTCACAGTCCGTTGGAATGCAATCTGTGGACATGCGTGTGCGTGTGAGTGGGTGACAAGTGGGTTGGTTGCGCGAAGACCGGCTGTGTAATGAGCTGATGATGTGGGATAAAGAAGACTTGCGTTGCCAAGCGCGGCTGTGTGCCAACACAAACAGGCAGGTGATGACACGCACTGGAATCACAGCCGGCGTAGCAGTTGTTGCAGTTGTCGTCGCAGCCTGCGCGTTGCACGAGTACATGGTCAAAAAGGCGACATCATTGTCACATGTGAGAACATGGGCAGAGCTGGACGGGTGGTCGGCTGGTCGCAGACATGGGGAAGTGTTTGTGCGAGAAAACACGGGCTAGAGACATCATGGAGCGGCACCATGTGGTCATCAATACACTGACGGTATTCTTGCACACCTGAATCGCAGCTTTGATCACATCCAGAGTCACAAGAAAACACGACCAAGTCACAGGAGGCATCACACGACCTGCAGACAGCAAAGCTCAAGAAGTGAGTTGCGGAAACGGCGTTGTTTTGAACCAGCATGCGGAACAACAAGCAGAGCAACACCTCCATGGCAGAAACAGGATATGTCTCACTTGTCGCAGCTGTCATCACATCCACTGGTGCAGCCGATGCAAATATCACAACTGCCGTAGCATTGTGTGCTGTGCATGTGCGTGTGCGTGCGCGTGTGCATGATGTTGGGTGAGAATGCCAATACTGTGTTGAGCGAATGCGGCAAAGGTCCCCCCACAAGCAGGCGAGCAAGCAAGTCAAGCGACGTTCAATGCATGCCTGCAAGCAAGCGAGCAAGCATGTTCATCAGGATCACAAGTACCTGTCGCAGCTTGCATCACAGCCTGTGTTACACCTGTGTTGTTGAGAGGTGAAGGCAAATGACCGAAGATGACCGGATGAGAATTCACACGGCAGACAGCAAAGGGCAGGGGAGGGGGAAGAGTGATCATTGCTGTAAGACAGGCTGTCAATGGCACGGCAGACGTACGTTTCGCCGTCGCAGCTCGAATCGCAGCTCGAATCGCACTGCTGACCATCGCAGCTTTCATTGCAGTCTGTGCAGCCCTCGTTACACGTTGTGGTGCAGCCTTCATCGCACTGGCACGTGAACCTGTTTGTAAAGGGCAACGGATAGGTTGCAGATGCATGTTGCTGTGAGGTGAGTTGCTGAAGGAGGATCACACCAAGACAACCCTTTTGAGCAGCTGTGTTGAGTGCGTGAACATATCAGCGAGTGCGCGAACATCGAAGAGATTTGTGCCGTCATCAAGGCACCTGTTGCAGTTCTCGTCGCAGCCACTTGTGCAGTTGTAGGAGGTAGTGACAGTATTGCGCCTCGTGCGAGCCTATGGGGCAGAGGGGCATGGCGACGAACGCAGAAGTCAGCTCGAGACAACAACAGGAGTGTACAACAAGCAGACCTAAGTTGCTTGCGTGGCGAATACGCCCCCATGCCCAACATCACACGCACATGCACAAACACACGCACATGCACACACATACACCACACACACACACACACACACACACACACACACAACTTTACGCACCATCTGCGGCACGCGCATCTTGCGGAAGCGGGGCGACGTCACGTCCACGGGCATTTTGCCGCGTGCGCACAGCTGCTCCACAACAGCAGTGGCCGACTCCTCGCTGCACACGCGCTCAACAAGCGCGCCAATGCCGTCTGCATTCAGGAACGCATCCAGGTCGTTGGCCTTGGTGTACGTCTCAAGCACATCGGGTCCAACCTCGCGACACAGCGACTGGAACGACGCCACAAATGCCTTCACCTCATCCCGCTCGCCGCCAGCTGCACTGCCATCGCCGTGCTGCTGCAGCTGCT
>NW_004754899.1:302365-341988 GCF_000188695.1 Salpingoeca rosetta | reverse complement strand
TGACGAGCGACTGCACCGTGTTTTCTCCAGTGACCAAGGAACGCCGGGTGTCCACAATGTCCGAGCCAGAGAGCGCCGCGTGCATGAGCGCATCGGCCCACGCCAGGCCCTTGCGCTCCAGCGAGATGGTGAGATGTGACGAGCCCTCCTCGCCCGACAGCGCAAAGTGGATGATGCCCTTGGGCATGTACATGGTGTCGCCGGCACGCAGCGTGAACTCGGTGCAGCGCATGCCACGCAGGTCTCTGTCCTCGTAGCGCGTGCACCCTTCTTGCTTCTGGCGCCGGATCTCCTGCAGCTGGCCCAGCTGCGCAGGGTTGAAGTGCTTGATGGTCTCTGCCTCACTTGGGCGTGCGCGTGTGCCATGGTGGCTTGGGAAGGAAGACGACGCAGAAGCAGAAGCAGAAGCAGAAGCACCGTGGTCGCCAGTGCCGGTGTTGGTGTTGTCGTCGTCCTCTGCGTTGGTGCCACTGCCGTCGTTGTTGGTGTCGGTGTCGGAGACGTATGCGTCTGGGATGCAGGTTGTCCAGCGCTTTGAGCCGTGGAGCTGGATGACAAGGACGTCGTAGGGGTCTGTGTGCGGCATGAGGGCGCGCGACTCGTTCTGCGTGGCGTGGTACAGGTGGACGGTGGACTCTGTGCCAAACACGTCGCGCACGCCGTCCTGCAGCTGCTTGACGTGGTCCTGGGCGGGGGAGTCCACGAGGTCCTCGTAGCGGATGAGCAAACCAGCACCGGCAGCCAGCTCGTCCTCCATCTGCTTGCATGACGACACCTGCCGCGTCTCGCCTTGCTCCTTGATCTGTTGTGGGGACGGGGAGGGAGAGGATAAAGAGCGGTGATGAGATGGTGAGGTGAAATGTGGCCGGCAAGCAAATGTAGTGGTACGACATGGCTTAGGTTGTTGAATCGCGAAGATATTACACACACACACACACACACACACACACACACACACACACACACACACACACACACACACACACACACACACACACAAAGCAAACAGACATACACACGCGTGCAAACACAAGCAAATACACAGACACCTGGAAAGGAGCAGTGTGCTTGGATTTGGGTTTGCGCTGCTCTTCGTCCAGAGAAAAGTGGTGCTGACAAAGTGCATGGGGATCAGCAAGTGGAGCAACGACATCCCGCATGGTCGGTGACAGCAGCTGAGGGGCGTTGCCGTGCGGCTGCGAGTCCACGAAGGTGTCATGCTGATAGATGCTGTCAAAGAAGGTGGCAGTGTCTGTGGAAGGGAAAAAGTCGTGGAAGGCAAGCGAGGGTTGCTTGTCCTCTTGCTGCTGCTCGTTGCTGAGTCGTGTCGCGGCCATCGCTGTCGGCAGCGTCACAGTCCACACGAGACAAGCAAGCAACATGAAACGGCACGCTTGCCAAGGCCATGCCTGCAGGCAACAAGCGTGCAACGTATCACCACCCATCTTTCACGCAATCGATGGGCTTGTGAGAGGAGGGGAGAAGGTTGAGAACAAACAACAACAGCAACTACAGCGACACACACGTTCCAAGGTAAGCCAGGAAGTCAAGCCGATGTGTCTTTGTATTGGCGAATAACAGCTGTTGCTTGCTCTGAGCACAGTCAGCGACACGAGAGTCGACAGAGGGAGGAGACAAGCGCTCGTTCTTGGTGCAGAAGGGGGGTGTGGTGGTGGGGAGTGCTTATGTTTGTGTTTGTGTGCAGAACGCGACGCGATGTCGCAGCGCAAACAAACAAAATCGAAGAAGCAACAAAAAAACGGCACAGCAACGACACTGTCAAACAGCAATGATGACTCATCACACGGCAACTGACGTCAGCGCAGCGTGTTTGGACTGCGAAGCGTTTCGAGACACACACACATGTACAATGTGGCAAGCAGGTGTAGAGGTGTGTAACGTCTTCAGAGACGAGCGCAGAGCTCTTCAAAGGAGGGGCGAACACGCGGTAGCCTGTCCATGCACTGGCGAGCGAGCTCATGGAACACCAAGGGCGGACCTGCGTCGCAACATGATGTGAACAGAGGGTGTGTGTGTGTGTGAGGAGACGCTAACATGGTAGAAAAGGCCCTCGGACAACTGCGGAGGGTGTGTGGTTGTTGTGTGTTGATGAGTGTGTGTTTGCATGCACATTCTATGTACATTGGCGCATGTGCGTGAAAGTGCATGAGTGTGCTTTGGGGACAGGCACGCAGATCAACAGTCCCGCGAAACCAACGAGTCGAAGCAGCGTCGCCAGTGCCGCCGCGAGAAGCAAACTCGAGACGTTTCCCGTCCTGCAAGAGCTTGCTGAGTGTGGCAAGCATGGGACCACGGAAGTCGCTTCCTTTCTCCTGCTCAATCAAGTCAGGCACACGCTGCGTTGCCACCTCCCACATCAGCACCCCAAAGCTGAACACGTCTGCCTTGGCGTTGTACTTGTCGCCCAACAGCACCTCCGGCGCCATGTACAGCGGCGTCCCCACACCAGCCGTCATCGTCATGCTCGGGTTCATCGTCGCCGTGCCCGCCGCCTGCGAGTACGTCAGGTCATCAGCATGTGCTGCTGCTTCTGCTGTCATGGCCGTGGTTGCTGTTGTTGCTGTCGTGGATGAGGAGGAAGCGGAAGAGCCGCCAGCGAGGCACTGGCGAATGGATCCAAAGTCCGTGATCTTGGCTCTCAGCCGCGCCGACACCAGCACATTCCCGCTCTTCAGATCCCTGCACTCAGTGCATGTGTGTGTATGTGTGTGTTGTGTGTTGTGTATTGTGTGTTGTGTGTTGTGTGTGTGTGTGTGTGTGTGTGTGTGTGTGGATGGGTGAGGTGAAGAGCAAACGCAGCCGACGCCACACCAACACCACCTCGTCCCAACGCAATGCCCGACACAACACACACACACACACACACACACACACACACACACACACACACACACACACACACACACACACACACACACACACACACACACACACAATCACACACGTGTACACACGTACACGCCACCCCAAACACCCTCACCCCCCTTTTACACACACCTGTGCACTTGGTCGAGGCTGTGGATAAATGCCATGCCGCTCGCAACGTCACGCAGCAGCCGCAGCTTCAGTGCCCACACCCGGTCACCACCACCCTCCTTGCTTGTGTCTCCCACCACAAGCACATCGTCCTCACCATCGCCCTCAGTACTCCGCGCCTCCACCTCCATCAGCACCTGCTCCATGTCCTTGCCCAACAGGTCCTTCAGTGATCCCATCGCCACAAACTCCAGCACCAGGAACGGGCTGCCGTTGGGGTCTGTCCCCGCGCCAAAGAACCGCACCACGTGCGGATGACGTGTCCGCTGCAGGAACTCCACCTCCTTCTCAAACTCCAACACCGTGCTCTCGTCAAACATCATCACCCCTTGCTGCAGCACCTTCACTGCTACTGTGACTGTGTCCCACTCTGCCTTGAACACAACGCCAAACGCGCCCGCAGCAACACGCTTGATCATCCTCAGCTCATCGTACTCAATCTCCCACGCCTTCTTCAGCGCCATCACCTCCTCGTCTCGTTCCACTAGCAGCTGCTCCTGCAGGCCGATGCGCTTGGTCAGGCCACGGTAGCGGCGTGACAGCCACGCCATGAGCAGGCCAATGCCAAGGCCGCCAATCACGGAGGCAGCGGCAATGCCGGCAATATCTGGCTCGTCGAACACACACCGCCCACCTGACGTCATCTTGAAACCGCGTGCGCACGTGCAACGGAACGCATACACGATCACAGGGGATGTGGCCCCGCCCTGGTGCAAGCTTTCGCTGCTCAGCTCCAAGTTGCATTGGATGGCCGCGTTTGTGAGCTGAAACAGGGGCGGGTTGGGTCGAAACGGGACCACAAAGCCGTTGACGTCGAGGTGCGCGTCGTCTGACAGCGCCGTCACAACGCCGATGCTGCTCTCCGTCTCGCGTGCGTTGTCGATCCACGCATTGTCCGACACATCGAGCACGCTGAGCGTTGCTAGACACCTTGCAAGTGTGGACAGCCCATGCACCGTGTTGAACAGGTCCTCCGAGATGCGTTTGGCAAAGAGCATCGTCCGACCCCAACGCCTGCACAGAGCAGAGGAGGGGCGCAACCGCGTGCCGGTGATGTCAAGAATGTCGATTGTCGGCGCTGTCATCTGTGTCAGCTGATGGCACCCGGACACGTTGAGGTGGGACAGGCTGCTGTGGATGGAAAGCGATTGCAGGCGGCGATTGTTCTGCAGGAAGACGGACTTGAACTTCCGGCCTCTGCACAGGTCCAGGGAGCGGTAGCCCGTGTTGATGAGGCCCAGCTCCTCCACGTTGCTTGCAAGCAATGTGCAGATTGTGGACAACGGCAGCACACTCTCGTCGAGCCCGGGCCAGCCCATTTGAAGGACCTCCAGCTGCAAAGGAGTACTGCTGCGTGTCAGGGCGTCCACAATGGGAAGCATGGGCGTGATGTCTACGTTGCCCAGCCGCAGCGTCTCCACACGGATGGTGGACAGGTCGGGCTGGAAGGCGTCCAGGTCAAGGTGGGCCACGGAGCCAACGTCCGGTGCGGCGACGAGCTCAAGCACGCGCAGGCTGACGTGGGCCAGTACTTCAGCCATGGGGATGTTTCGGATGCGATGGTTGCGGAGGCTGAGGGTGTTGATGCGGGGAATCACGTCGAGGTTGGGCAGGCGGGTGATGCGGTTGTCATTGAGCGTGATGCCAACGAGCTGGGGCAGGGGCACGTCGAAGTGGATGGACGTGAGCAAGTTGCGCTCAAGCGCCAGCGCACGCAGGTCCGTGACAGCGTCGAACACGCCGTCCAGGGATGTGAAGAAGTTGGCGCCCAGGAGGAGGAAGCGCAGCGCCGTGTTGCCGCGGAAGATGTCGCGTGGCAGAGATGTGAGGAGGTTTGACTGGCAACTGAGCACATTGAGATGCCTGGCGTCGACAAACAAGTCGCGGTGAAGGCTGGTCAGCTTGTTCTTGTCCAAGGAAACAGACTTGAGGAAGGTGAGGTTGCGGAAGGTGTGCGGGTGGAGAGACGTGATGCGGTTGTGGCTGAGCAGGATGCGGGTCATCCGGCTCAGGCCGTGGAACACGTCTGCGGGCAGCGCTGTCAATGTGTTGGAGGAGAGCTCCAGTGCCGTGAGGCGCTGCATGAAGGTGAAGGGGTGTGGCGGTAGGCGTGCCACCAGCGTGTCCCTCAACTCGAAGTTGCGCATGCTGGTGAGGTTGTTGAAGGCGCCGGGTTGGATGGTGCGGATCGGGTTGTCGCTGAGAACAAAGTGGTGCACGCGGTGGAGGCGGGTGAACATGTCGCTGTCGACGTGGGTCAGGTCGTTGCCTCGCAGCGTCAGGAAGGTGAGCTGCGTCAGCGGGTGGAATGTGCCGGCTGGCACGTGCGAGATGAGGTTGGAGTCGAGGAAGAGGCGGTCGAGGGCGGTGAGCCGCCGAAAGATGTTGGGTGGCAGCTCCTGCAGCCTGTTTACGCCCAGATCCAGACTGAACAGGGCAGTCATGAGGTCAAAGGCGTCTGGGTCCAGTGTGGCAAGGTCATTGCTGCGAAGGTGCAGGCGCTGCAGCTGGGACGCGAAGCGAAATCCCTTTGTGCTGATGCGCGACACGGAGGCTGAGTTGAAGACATCGATGCGCACCAGGCTGGGCAGTGCGTTGAAGTTGCGGAAGTCGAGGGTGTCAAGCTCCAAACCCCGCAGCTCAAGCCGGGTCAGGTTGGCCCAGTTGCCATTGGTCAGGACCCAGGTCAAGACGCTGTTGCTGATATTGTTGCGCAGGACAAGGTGCCTTACAGGGACGGAGATGGCGAGGAGGGTGGCGGCGTTGGTGCTCTCGTCCAGTGCGATGGGGTCGTCGGGTTGGTCGGGGTTTTTCTCCACAACAATGTGCAACACCCCCCTGTCGTCCGCTCCGGCGCACGTGCCGTTCACGACGGCTTGGATCGGGCACTCCCCTGTGAGCATGGCTGAGGGTGGCTCTGCGTTCCTGCGTTGCCTGCATGCACGTTGGGAACGCGGGCGCGTGGTGGGTGCAGGCTTCACGGACTCCTGTTCATCCTGTGCAGGCGTGCCGTTTGCCACCCGGTGGAGGGGCATGCTGAGGGCGGAAAGGCTTGGGCCATCACGGCCATCAAGGCTTCTGTCACAGCCAAGCGTCCGCATCATTTCTTGAATGGGAGCAATGTCGACGTGCGGCTGCGGTGTGGGGTTGTTTGTCGTGCCGCCATCTGCGGCTGTGCCACCACCACCACCACCAGCAGCAGCAGCAGCAGCAGCACCAAAACGAGGGCTTCCAGGCCAGGTGGTGTGCTGGTCTTTGGCCTGTGCTCGACTCGCTGGAGGCGAGTGCTTGTGCCAGGCGTCGTCGATGATCACAGCGCCGGAATCGTGCAGGGTGTGGATGATGTGCGCCAAGCTCAGGTCGACCCGTGAGCACAGGTCAACCTGTGCTGCCGCTGTTGTTCTGACTGCTGTTACCGGAGCTGGAGAGGTCAAAACGGCAAGCAGCAAGAAGCAGATGCCCACAAGGCACGGGTGTGGACGCCGGAGCACCACCGGCAACACACGCATGTGTTCTCTCTCCTGCTCTCCTCTAGCCTCCGCACCGACAACTCTGCACATCCACACACAGTCATGCACACCACCATCAGCACGACGACGCACAGCATCGTCTGCGTCTGCCACAGAACAACAATTCATGGCCTTGGTGCTCGTCACACCAAATCCAGAGCGGTAATTGCACACATTAATCAGCGGCGCAACAACCACACAAGAAACAGCGACGATGGCTGTTGGTGGTGGAGCGGGGACAAGGTCGTCTGCGCGATGCCTGTGGTTTGTAGGGATGCGGGTGCTGGTGTTTGCGCTGGTGGTGTACCTGCTGGCGGTGTTGTCGACACACATGGCGCTGCACAACACGCAAAGCATCACGGGCTACTCGCACATGAAGAGGCCCGCGGACCAGCTGGAGCGCCTGGACGAGGCAGTGCACTTTTCAGACAGGGACCTGCACCGCGTTGCCCGCACGAAGGATCCCCCGTCGCCGCCGTCACCACCGCCACCATCTGAACCGTCTGAGCCAGGAGAGGGCGGTGATCATCGCAACAAGGACACGAGTGCACCGCATGATCATGGCACGCGTTCGCAGCATCAGCAGCATCAGCAGCAGCAGCAGCGCATGCAGCGGAGTGACACGAATGAAAGGAATGGTGGCAACGCACAACAAGCTGTGCACGATCATGACCAACAACAGGAGCAACAAGAACAGCAGCAACAACAAGAGCAGCAGCAACAAGAACAGCAAGGCAAGGAGCAACAAGAACAGCAACAACAGCAGGAGCAGCAACAACCATGGCAGCAACAGCAAGACAAGGAGTCGCAAGAGCAGCGTGCACAAGACGAGCAAACAGGCGCATCGACAGCGAATGAGGTGCTGTTGCCCTTTGCATCCATCCACGCAAGATCATTGGTGGTGCAAGGCAACGGCGTTGCGCTTGGGCTGCAGGTTGTTCCCGTGAACACGGACATGGGCAGGGCCAAGTTCCGCAGGAGCCAAGAGCACGGCGGCGGAGAAGACCAGCACGCGCAGCAGCAGCAGCAGCAGCAGCAGCAGCAGCAGCAGCAGCAGCAGCAGCGAGGAGGAAACGACATCGTACGGGATGAGGCGCATGAGGGTATGAACAAAGACGAACCGCAGCAGCAGCAGCAGCAGCAGCAGCAGCAGCAGCAGCAGCAGCCGCAGCCTGCGTCGTTGCAGCTCAGCTTTGTCGACAACACGCTCACAGGGCAGAGGATTGAGTCCAAAGGGCTGCTGTTTCAGGTCGGGCTCGGTGACACGACGTGCTCCAGCCTCGATTGCTGCGCCCTGCAGCGGCTGACGCTCACGCCAATGAGCAACACGCACAGGCCCAATGAAGACACGGGTGGCGCGGCGGCACCCGATGCACGTGAGCGTGAGTCAAGAGAAGATGGTGCGGGCGATCACCACTTGCAGCAGCACCAGGCGCAACCACGACAATCCCAGGGCGAGCATGCTGCGCTGACATATTCGGACGACGCAGTGTGGGTGTCTTCAGCATCAGCGGTGCTGCTGTGTCGTGTGGACGATGCGACGGTGTTTCGCGTGCACTGGCACTCTGATATCCACGACCAGCCAGAGCACGTGGCACGCTGGTCGCTGCAGCTTGAACCCATCACGCGCGCCCTCACACCAAGGTGGGTTGCTGTTGCTGCTGCTGCTGCTGCTGCTGCTGCTGTTGCTGCTGTTGCGTTGTTGGTGGGCATTATTGTGCGCGTGTGTTTGTTTGTTTGTGTGTGTGTGTATGTGTGTGTGTGTGTGTGTGTGTGTGTGTGTGTGTGTGTGTGTGTGAGCTTTGACCTTGGTGCAAACTCATCTCCACGTGTACGATGTTATGCAATGCAGTTATCTGATTACGCTGGCGATCCGGTCTGGCTCTGTTGTCGGCCAAGGTGAGCACGTGTGCATCGCAATTCAAGACGGCGGTGCACACGCAATGCGCGTGTGTGTTGTGTGTGCATGCCGTCTGACTCAATTCATTGACACACGCATGTCCACGTCCAAACACACATACGCATATACATACACACCACTGCAGGCACTGTGCGGGGGTCGCCGTTTGTGCATCGCAATGCGCTCATGTTTCTGTCGCTGGAGCACCCGCTCTCCGCAAACGGCCGGTGCGAATGTGTGAAAGAAAAGGAGGATGGAAAGAGGGGAAACTGATGGTGACGCTGACATTGATGATTGCGGGGAGAAGTGATGCTGTTTGTTCTGTGTGCGTGCTTGTACGCCCTGTTGCATTATCCTGTGTGCGTGTGTGCGCTGTTGCAGTGATGACAACGTGGCTCGCATCAACCCCACCCAACCAACCGCCTCACGCTTCACACACACACACACACACACACACACACACACACACACACACACACACACACACACACACACACACACACAACTGCAACTCAGGCTGTCGTCGCAGCCCGACATGGCTGTGTGCGGCGTGCTTGGTCTGCCCCGTATCGCCGTCGGCGCAACGTCGCGCCAGTACACCTCCATTGCGGGCGCCTTCACGTGCGTGATTTGTGTGTGTGTGTGTGTGTGTGTGTGTGTGTGTGTGTGTGTGTGTGTGTGTGTGTGTGTGTGTGTGTGTGTGTGTGTGTGTGTGTGTGTGTGTGTGTGTGTGTGTGTGTGTGTGTGTGTGTGTGTGTGTGTGTGTGTGTGTGTGTGTGGCACTGGGTGATGCGATGGTTCCGTTGAGCAAATTTCTTGGCTGCGGTGCTGTGTTAGACACTTCCCGCTTCTGGCTGTTGCTTGGTTGTTTTGTGCACCACTCACCGACCCACACTGCAACCGTCAACAACACATATATCACTTCATCTGTCACCACCACCACGCCACCACCACGCTGCTGTTGGTGCTGTTGGTGCTGTGGCGTGGTGCAGGTCGTGTGTGCGGCGGGTGGCTGCGATTGGGCGGGAGCTCGTCGCCAAGCGCGGCGTGCAGCTCGACTCGTTCCTCTGGGACGACGGGTGAGGGGCAATGGCGCCCGTGGTGATAGTGGTGATGTGGTGGTGATAGTGGTGATGTGGTGATGTGGTGGCGGTGGTGGTGGCGTAAAGTAGGGCTCAGGAGAAAGCGCCAAAACATTGTAGTGTATGTGAGCTCCCGTGCCGAAGTGCAAACCACTCACAGTGTTCTTCGCACGTTGCTCTGGATACGCTTCGCAGTTGGGATGACACCAAGTCACTGTGGAGCTTCCATGCCGGATTTCCGAACGGCTTCACGCCCGTCTCCGCCGAAGGTTCGCACGCGCGCGCGCGCGCGTGTGTGTGTGTGTGTGTTTGCTGTAGGATTTGGGAACAATTGTTTGCTTCCCCATTCAGCCTTACACCCCACACATCACACATCACGCATCCACACAACCCACACATACGTTACCATGTGACCTTCCACAGCCAAGCGGTTCAACAGCGGCATTGGCGTGTGGATTTCGCCCTGGGGCGGATATGGCGAGGCAAAACAGGAGAGGTGGGTGCTGGTGGTCGTGCTGGTGGCAGTCGTGGTCGTGGTCGTGGTCGTGATGGTGATCATGATGATGAATGTGGTTGTTGTTGTTGTGGTGGTGACTGCGACTGCGGTGGCTATGGTCGACTGGACGTGTGAAGAGCACCAACTGTCTCACACACATGTTCTCTCACACACATGCACACACGCACATAACACACACGCGCACATGCACGCACACACACGTGCGTGTCAACTGCAGGCTGGCGTATGGGCGCAAGCGCGGGTACGAGGCAAACGAGGCTGGGTTTTCGCTGTCGGGCCCAAAGTACTTTGAGCGGTTCACGGCCATTGCGCTGGAGATGGTGACGCGGTTTGGCGTGAACATGTTCAAGTTTGATGGCATCAGCTTTGGCGACGGCAACATCAACGAATTCGCTGCAGAGGTAGGTTGTGCGTGTGTGCATGCGTGTGCCTGTGTGTGTGTGTGTGTGTATTTCTGTTGGCCGAACCTTCCGTGCCACAACAACCACATCAGTCGCACCCACTCTATCATCAAACCCAGTGTCTGCTCCCCCCCCCCTCCACACACACACATACACACACACACATACACACACATACACACACACACCAACTCTTGTCTGTGTGCCGCCAGCTGGAGGGGATGCTGGCGTTCCTGAAGCGGCTGCGCAGCGCGTCCGACTCGGAGCTGTGGATCAACTTGACAACAGGTTAGGCAGTGCACAGTTGGGGGTTTGCACTTGGTTGTTGATGAGTAGCTGATGGAGGCGAGTGCATGTGCAGTGACAAGGCGACATATGCGCATGCACCTGCCGATAATTGGACACGTGCCGCATGGCCCAAACACACGCGCACACACACACACACATTCACACACACACACACACACACACACACACACACGACACACACACACACACACACACACACACACACGCACACACACATATTCACACAAACACACACACACACACACACACGCACATTCACGTTCACACACACACACATACTGCCTTGGGTGTGGTGGTGGTGTTGCCTGCAGGCATGTGGCCGTCGCCATTCTGGCTGCTGTACGGCGATTCCATCTGGCGCGGGTTCGGCGACCTCGGCCTCCACGGTAACGCTGCAGCGATGATGGAGGGATGGGGATGGTGTGATTCCCGACGCTTGTATCACCCCTTGCTCTTCATTGTGTGCTGGCTGTTGGCTTTTGATTGTGGTTGTGTTTGCTATGCTTGGGTTGCTGCTCAACAACCAACTTCGTTTTCACACACGCACATACACACACGCACACACACACACACACACACACATGCATGCATGCATGTATGTGTATGTGCACAGGCGACGGGTCGCTGCGGCAGCAGTGGATCACGTACCGCGATGCCGTCGTCCACAAGATGGTCGTAAGCAAGTCAAACATGTTTCCCCTCAGCGCGCTCATGCTCCACGGCATTGTCACCGGCGCCGTGGGAGAGGCCAGGTGCGCACGTATGCGTGTTTGTGTGTGTGTGTGTGTGTGTGTTTGTCTGTTTGTCTGTTTGTCTGTCTGTCTGTCTGTCTGTCTGTCTGTCTGTGTATGTGTGTGTGCTCTCGCATCTTTGCACTTGCGTGTTGCTTTGTGAACTCCCTGCAGCGCCACGCCCGATTCACTCCGTCTCAGTGATGAGCAGCATCTCATATTCACTCACGCATGCACGCAACTTGGTGCTTGCAGGCATCTGCATCTGAACAAGGTCGCCAACATCATGCACTTCAAGGAGGAAGTGTGGTCCTACTTTGCCATGGGCGTTCAGCTGCAGGAGCTCTACATCAGGTATGGAAGTCATGCCCAAACCCATGCTCGCATGCAGTCCCATGCAATTGATGTCATGCGAGCAGATCGCGATCTTTGGCCTGGATTTTCCGCACATGACCGCAATCACATGCAGCGGTACCCCACCCCCACAATTGATGCTTCCCTCCCTTGCCTCCCTCTCCCAGAGCGGCAAACTGCTCCTTGTCACAACCACAACCTCACAATCATCCTCACCTCACTCCCATTCACCTCATCCCATGCTCTCCACCTTCCTTCCCCTCACACCCACCCCCTTCTCACCTTTGTTGTTCTTTCGTGATCTCAGCCCGGACACAATGCATGCAGCGGCGTGGGACGTGGTGGCGGCTGCGGCCAAGTGGGCGCGGGCGCGGGCGCCGCTGCTGCAGCACTCGCGCTGGGTTGGCGGCGATGCCGTCGAACTGGAGGTAGCCATGATGACGATGATGATTTTGGGGAGTTGATGGTGGTAATGATGGTCTTTGTGGTCGATGGTGATGGTGACTTGTGATGATGGTGACGTATGAAGTGAGTGGTTCACGGTTGCTTGAATTGATGGTTGCACTCTGACGCTTGCTGCCATCGTCCCACCGACACCATTTCGTTACTGATGTGTGCATATGCATGCACGACAATCCCCACCATCACCACTAGGTGTACGGTTATGGCTCGTGGCTCGACGGCGACTTTGTCCTCTTCCTGCGCAACCCGACGAATGTGACGCGACCACTGGAGCTCTCGCTCGCCCGCGCCCTCAATCTCCCGTCCGCCCTCAGCACCGCCGCCTTTCGCGCCACATGCAGGTACGCACGTGCTTGTGTGTGTGTGTGTGTGTGTGTGTGTGTGTGTGTGTGTGTGTGTGTGTGTGTGTGTGTGTGTGTGTGTGTGTGTGTGTGTGTGTGTGTGTGTGTGTGTGTGAAACGTATAGTTTTGTGTGTGGTTTTCACCACGTGAAACACCAGCGGTGCGGACGTTGTCGGGCTCATCGCGTGTGTCATGAGAGTTCTGCTTACCCCACCTGTGCGTCCCGTCCCTCCGCTCGACTGCGAATCGCCGCTGTGCTACCACAGGTTCAGCAACTTCGATGACGCGTGCGATAGGATATGGCAAACAGTTGACCGCGGGGACGCGCAGCCGTGCATTGACGACGACACTGGTGAGGACGCTGGCGTTGCGTTGGGTTGGTGCTTCGAATGCGTTCCAATGACCAACCGCAGTGCAACCAACACACACACACACACACACACACACACACACACACACACACACACACACACACACACACACACACACACACACACACACACACACACACACGCACACACACACACACGCACACACACACACACACACGAATCTATACATACACATAAAACCGCACGCATCTCACATCTCACTCGCCCCACCACCCTTCGTGCTGTGCGTCCGCGACAGACTGTGTCCTGTCCGCTGCGGTGAAGTACCGGACACATCTTCCGGGCCTGGGCGTCATCCTCATCGAAGGATCACAGCAGAAACAACCAAACCTCGCCCCCTAGTCGCACGTTACTCTCTATTCAATGTGTGTGTGTGTGTGTGTGTGTGAGCGTGTGCGTGCGTGCGTGTGTGTGTGGGTGTGTGTGGAGGTGTGGGTGCGCATGCCTCGCTCGCTGTCTCTCTTTCTCTGTCTCTGTCTCTATCTCTGCCTGTGTATACGTGGATACCGTGGTGCACTTGCAAACAGTGTTGCTTGTAACTTATGTGGATGCGTGGTGTTGTTGCCGCCAAGGTGTGGTCATCATCAGTACAAGGTCCACAGGAGACGCACACATGTCATGATCAAATCGTGTAATCGGTGCAAACGCAAGCACGCATTCGTCGGTGTTGGCTGTCACACATGATGCCACCGCAGACACAACGACTCATATCACCACCCTCCCACCATGGGTGATTGGGAACAGCCCAACTCGGTCCATAGCAACACAAACATACATACAGACTCGTGTAGAACTGAACAACTGGTGCTGTGGAGGTGGACACGTGTAACCAGCTGCTGTCCACCCGCCAAATCACACACATGTACATACACACACACACACCATCACGCACACATACACACACACGCACACATACACACACACACACACACACACACAAATATACATACACACGCACGCACTCACACTCACACCACAGAACAACAAACCCCTACCCCTTCTCACAGCACGCGCGTGTGTGCACATCAGCAGTGCCGGTGGATGGCGGAGGCGCCCACCTCCTCATACTCTGCGCGCGAGACAAAGTTGTTGTCGATGAAGCGCGGCAAGCTGGCCACGATGGACCCGCCAATCCACGCCGCGTGGTGTCGGTCTGGCGCCTGCTGCAACGCGCTGATGAAAATGGGCTTTGACGCGGACGTGGTGATGAGGTTGGTCATAAGATCAGCGTAGATGCGCTCGTCCACGCCCGGCAGCTGCGACGCCCCGCCCGTGCCGAGGAAGAAGAGCGGCAGGTTCTGCAGCGGCTGGTAGTCCTTGTCGTGCTGGCACATGTTCACCGTGTCGGCAAGCGTGTCGGACAGCCCGATACCGGGCTTCCCCGCCAGCATGGGCTGGAACAGCGACTCTGCGGCGCGGAGACCGGCATCAGACAGCGGCACGCGCTGGCCGTCCGGGAGGGTGACGAAGCTGGAGTCGTCGTCACTGAACCGCGCCTGGGACGCCTCGCGCGCAAAGTCGAGCGGCACTCTGACGCGGTCCAGTTTGATTGCCTCTGCTTGCTTCAGGGTGATCTCGTGCGTTCGCTCGGCCAGGAGGTCGCGCAGGCATTGTGTCACGTGTGCGCCGCCAACATGCACGGTCTGGAACGTGTGCGGGAACAGGAAGCCGTCATGCACGGCGCCCACGCTGCACTTGTCGTAGCCCATGTCAAACACGTAGGACGAGATGCGGCCCGCAGAGTACACGCTGGCCACGAGGTCGTTGATGGCAAAGTACGACGGCGCCCCAAACTTCTCCATGGCCAGCTCGCACGCACGCTCGCGGTCCTTCTCCGATAACGCTGGCGAGTCCACAAGCAGCACCGGTGGCATGCTTGTACTGTTGCTGCTGCTGCCGCTGCTGCTGCTGATTCCCTCGCCCTCCGCCTCGGCGTCCGCCTCTGTGTTCATAGCTGCTGACGGCTGTGTCGACTGGGGCCCGAGCACGCGCTGGAACGACTTGCCAAGCATGCTTTCGAAGGCGTCCCAGTTGTTGACCATGCCATGCTCGACGGGCTTCACCACCGCCCGCTCAGCACCTTCGCTCTTGCCGTTACGGCTGCTGCTTCGGCTGCTGTTGTTGCTTCTGCTGCTCTTCTGCTCCCAGGACGGCAACACATGCTCTGGCAGCATGGCGCTCGCCCTGCCCGCCCGTGTGTTCAGGCCTCCAACCTCAACCACAACCGCTCCACTCATCTCCGTCTGTGTATGGGCTTGCTTCGTCGAAAATCACATAAAATCATTTACCAAAGTTCAATACTTCATCTGTCTGCTGTCTGTGTTTGTTTGCGCGGCTGACAATGCATGCGCACATGATGCGCACGCTCCACCATCATGTCACCATTCTCCAGCAGCCTTCACCTCTTCACGTTCACCTCGCTGTGTCTCTCAAGCGTTGCGTTCCCAGGGCGGGCGGTATTTGAGGGCGAGGAGGGCAAAGACGTCGTGCTCCGACTTGACGGGGATCACGCTGCCGTCCCCCAACTTCTTGTCTTTCTCCTTCCTGTCTCGAACCACCCCGTAGTTGATCGTGTGCTGATACGTGTGCGTGCGCGCGCGCGCGTGTGTGTGTGTGTGTGTGTGTGTGTGTGTGTGTGTGTGTGTGTGTGTGTGTGTGTGTGTGTGTGTGTGTGTGTGTGTGTGTGTGTGTGTGTGTGTGTGTGTGTGTGTGTGTGTGTGTGTGTGTGTGCGTGCGTGTGTGTGTGTGTGTGTGTGTGTGTGCGTGCGTGTGTGTGTGTGTGTGTGTGCGTATGTGTGTGTGCATTAAGTTTGTGAGATCTTTGGAGAACAACAGCACTTTTTGAGGCCCAGTCATGACGAGGAGACGCAAGCATGCGTTGTCTGCCCCCCACACACACACACACATACACCACACATACATACACAAACTCATCACACCGCACCTGGCTGAGGGACCAGCCCATCTTGCGTGCAAGGAGACGCATGGAGCGGTTAAAGGCGCCGGAGCCCGTAAAGTACAGGATGGCGCACGGCCATTCCTCCCACGGCACAACGATGATATCCACACGGCTGCCACACCGCATACACACGCACGCATGAGAGGGGGATGAGGGCGGCAGATGGAAGGAGAGGGTGGGGCAAGAAGGAGCAGAAGGCTGCGGGATGCGTGCTTGATTGGAAGAAACCTACAACGAGACAATGCAAACGAGGTAATGCAAACGAGACAAATGAAAACGAGACATGAAAACGAGACACGTGACACCATACCGATGAAAGGACGCGTCTTTGAGCTTGCCAATGCCCATGTACTTGTACTGCGATTGCGATTATTTGTGGAAAGCGAGTAGAATGAGCACGGGCGTGTGTGTGCATCAGCCAACACAAACAGGACTGACGAGCACAATCGTGACACGCACTGACAATGCACACACACACACACACCTGTGTTGATTCGCCCTCTGAGCGCGCAAGGTCGTGGGTCAGGAATCCGTCATCGTGCAGCGCATCAATGACGCGTTTGAATAGCGTGTCCAACACGCGCTTGTCCCGGTGCGATATCAACACATCAACATCTCCGCACGTCTGCACATATTCATGAGAGAGATCGGGCCCTAATGGTGTGAAGGCGAGCGTTGGCATACGACATGCCAAGCACAGCCAACACGATTTAGTGTGTTTGACGTGCAACCCCTCAACACACAGACACACAGATACACACAGACACACTCACACACACACACACACACACACACACGCACACACACACGCACGCACGTACGCACAGACGCACACACGCGCACACACCTTCTTCCCGCGGCGGTATGAGCCGCATGCTTCGAAGATGCAGCCGGGCTCGATGGAGAGGACAACGTGCTTGACATGTGCAACCATCCTGTCCACCTCTGTCCGGGGTATTCTCTCTTGCAGCTCCTGATGCAATCGCACGCCAATGCGCTGACGCTCCGTCAGCTCATGCTGCGTGCATGTGTGTGTGTGTGCATGTGTGTTGGGGGAATGAGAAACACAGCGCTAAAGATCTGTGAAGGAAAGGAACGAGCACGCACAGTTGCTACATAACCTGCCCCAACAACAAACGCACACGCACAACGCACCTGGTTGTCAAGCAAGTCCTGGATGGTTCTGAAGCCCTTGGCGACAAACTGCTTAGCCGTCGCGGTGCCCACACCGTAGATCTGGCTGAATTCGTGCTGTGCACGTTTTTCGGGCGTGTCAAAGGCTTCTAACCGCTGCAGCGTGCCCGTGGAGAGGATTTCGTCAATCTTCTTTGCCGTCTCGTTGCCAACCTTGGGGATCCTGCGCGCCTGCTCATATGTGGTGATGGGCTCCTTCATGCGTCGAATGAACGCAAGCGCCGTGTGCAAGTTGCTCGCCTTCAGCTGGTGCAACTGTGATGTGATGTGATGTGCATGTGCATGCGTGCGTGCGTGTGTGTGTCAGTGGGTGGGAACATACGAGCACAGTTCGTGCAGGCCGCAAATTATCGCAGCCATGAGCGCGCGCACACACACACACACACACACACACACACACACACACACACACATACACACACACACACACACACGCACACACACACACACACAACCGCACGACAGAAACAGCCCCCCCCCCAACACCAACCCAAGTGCCGTAGTCAGCATAGGTGTCATGGAGTTTCTCGAGGTTGGAGATGATGAGGTCGTTTGGGCCGGCGCCCTGGCGGTCCTTCCTGTGTCCGTGCGACCGAGCACACATCCACTCGCGCGACACACGCTTCCGCGCACCGGGAAAACCGGGCACATACGTGTTCTCGGGCGTGCCCCGTGGCGGGAGCGGGCACGTGCGTGCGCCGTGGTCTTTCGCGCCGCAGTTGTAGCAGTGGTATATCGCCTCCCACGCTGGCGGCAGTTCAATCTCCTCTGGTGATGTGCCGACGACGCGTTGTGAGCGCGCAACCAGCGCTGCCGGGCTCTGGGTTGCAGATGATGGCTGTGATGCCGACGCCGATGCCGACGCCGATGCTGACGCTGATGCTGATGGTTCCGTCGCCGCCGCTGTTGCGTGTGTGGCAGCGCCAGCAGTGGATATGAGCGCCGTTTGTTCGCTGCTACGCGGGTGCGTGTCGTTCACAGTCAATGTAGAGGACATGGGGCCAACATCCAGCGCTCGTGCTGGGTTGTTGTCGTTGCTGGTTGTGCGACTGGGGCTGCCGGACGCGGGGAAGTAGTCGCCATTGCTGTTGATGTGCTGCAATGCGCTGCGTTGGGACGATGTCGATGACGCAGATGAGCTGCGGTGCCGCAGTGGCTGTCGTGATGGCGAGCCCGTCTCTGCTGCTGAACTACCACTCTCTCCAACAGGCGCAGGCGCCCCGCTCCGAACCTTGACACAGTTGTGTGTGTGTGTGTGTGTGTGTGTGTGTGTGTGTGTGTGTGTGTGTGTGTGTGTGTGTGTGTGTGTTGGAGGGAAATGGGTTGCAGTTTGCATGAACGACGAAAGGGATTGAAGGGTACACACACAGGTGGGCACACGTAGGCACGCACACGCGCACACACACAGACACACACACGCACACGCACACGCATGACGTACTGTGAAGCAGTCGTAAGGAATGAATGTCTTTGCCTTGACACATTCTGTCAACCACGCCGTGGTGACCCAGTGTGCTGCCTCTGGTGGAGGCTTCCCGCCCAGGTCCTTGCCTTGCTTGATGCGCTCCATGGCCTCTGCCTTTGTTGTCGTCTCAGAGCAAAGCACCACGTTGGTCTGCATTGGGGTGTGTGTGTGTGTGCGTACGTGTGTGCATGGTAAGAAGAAGGTGAGCTGCAACAGAACAATCAATGGGCGCAGCGACGCTTCTATTGTGTTCTCTGTTGTGGAGCAAGCAACACCCACGCACACACACACGCATGCTCACACACACACACACACACACACACACACACATGCACACACACACACGCATGCACACACACACACACACACGCACACACACGCACGCACACGCGCGCGCGCACCCACACACACACACCTCGTCTGTTGGTTCCATGGTGCACGTGCCGCCGGCTTTGGCGATGACAGCGGCTCGTCGCCGTGCGTGTGCGGCGCTCTCATAAGCACTCTTTGTCAACACGGCATGCACCCCTTCCAAGAAGGCTTTCTTCTTGGCAAGCTTGGCACGCTTGCTCTCCATCACCGATGCAGCAGCAACGCAGCAGCGTGATCGTGTTTGTGTGCTTTGTTTGTGTTGTTGCTTTGTGTTTTTCAAAGTTGCCGCCTCGGATTCGAAAGGGGCCAGAAAAGTTGAGTGTATCATTGTCATTTTTCCGTGTATGACTTGCGGACAGAAGAGGAAGAAAAGGAATTCCATCTCCAATTCTCCATCCCTCCATCCACCCTCAGATCCTTCTCACTTCATCCACGCTCAGCTCACTGACTCTCACTCTGCTGCCACCCATTGCCACGCCATGCGAAGGGCAATGATGGCGGCTATGGCAATGCTGCTGGTGATGGTGGTCGTCACCAGGGTTCCCAGTACACGAGCACGCTCAACCACTGCTCATGGCGACAAAAAGGTGCGTTTGCAATTTCGTCCTGTTGTCCGGCTGTCCGGTTGTCCGGCTGTCCGGCTGCATGAGAACGTGAATGTGCATACACAAACACACGCGCACACACACACACTATCTCTGTCTGTCTCCTCTACCTGCTCTTGCATCCTCACACGCACCTTCACCACATGCCTCTTTATTTGCGCTAGTTGTGCTCTGACGTGCACGGGACACTGGACAGCATGGTGCGTGTGCTGGAAGTGCACGACGTGCCGTTCTTCCCAAAGCACGGTGCCAACAACAAGGGGAACGACAACAACAACAACAACCACACGACTGGAAACACAATGACGCGCGAAACCACGGTGCTCTCTTCGCTTGTCGACCTGTCCCCGATTCACCGCATGATGGCTGCGTTTGGGTGTGGCGATCGAAATGGGGACGGTCGTGGGGAACTGGAGCTGCTTGAGAATGGAGAACACAAGGCACCTCCCGCTCCATCAGGTACAAGGTTCACCACGTACGTGGAAGAGAGGGTGAATGTCATCCGCCGCAACGCAACGGCCAACCTGCCCTTGCAACAAGAAGCACAGTTGCAACACAGGCGTGAGAGACGGAATAATGACCCTGATGTGCGGGCGGGGCAATGCACGCTGACAAGTGTGGTCAATGGCACGTGTCCTGGCGCAGACAATAGAGGATGGCTCACCATCACCCTGAGTGAGAGTGATGACGTGGACAACAGCACGGATACAAGCACGTTGCAAGCCATTTCCACCTTTGTTGTGGACTTGACTGTGAGCGGACACGTGCAGGAAGCGCCGCTGCGGTGGATTGTGAACAATGGCGTGTGGGCCCGCTGCCGTTCATTCTCGGTACTGGATGTGCAGTTTCTCACTTTTCAGTTGAGCATGCTCAACCCAATGGCGCGCATCGACACGATCTGGATACACGACAGCGTGCTGCTTCGGGAAGTGGGCACAAGCTGGTTTGCTCTCAAACATGAGCTCGTCGACTTGGAGTTGGACAACAATGCCCTCACATCTGTTCCAGACGTTTCTGGCATTGTAACGACGCTAAAGACCCTCAGCTTACACGGAAACCGCATCCGTCGCATCAACAATGATACATTCACAGGCTTGACATTAATTCAACAGCTGTTCCTTGGCGAGAACCTCATTTCTAAGATTGAGGCACAAGCGTTCGATGACCTCACTCAGCTGCAGCTACTGACTCTGTTTGCCAACGACATCAGTGCTATCCCCTCCGGCCTGTTCCATGGTCTCACGAGCCTCACACAGCTTGAGCTGCAGCAGAATCCAATCACGAAGCTTGACCCCGACATGTTCGCTGAGCTGACCATGCTGGATCACCTGAACCTCGAGCACACGCTCCTCGCCCAATTGCCAGCCACACTATTCCGAAGCACCACCCGCCTCACCTCTCTCGCGTTGGGGAACAACTTCATCACGTCCCTTGATGAGACGGTCTTCTCCGGCCTGTCGTTGTTGGAAGAGCTGCGCATCTTCGACAACAGACTGACATCGCTGCCACCAGGCCTGTTCAAGAACTTGACGGCGTTGACTTCCCTGTCTGCTGGAAGCAACGACCTCCCAGCCTTACCTGACGACCTCCTGCAATTCAACACGCGCCTCAGCGAGTTCTTGTGTGACAACAACCATTTGACTGCACTTCCAACAGCGCTGTTCGCCCACAACCCAGAATTATGGCTGGTGTCGTTTGCCAACAACGCCATTCGCTCCATTGACAACGTCCTTGAAGCGGCACAGCTGTCCTCTCTGGAGTTTCTCAACCTCCAAAACAATCAGCTCACCAAACTGCAACTGCCCGAAGGCTTATCTCGCCTTCGCGAACTTGATTTGAGCGACAACCCCATGAAGGAGCTGCCACATGTCACGCACACACCTGCTCTGGATACTCTGCAACTTCAGAACCATGAAATCAAGCACATGGATTTGGCGCCGCTTCTTCGTCTGCCCAACCTCGAAGTGCTCGAGCTGGACGCATCTCACGGAACAGAATCGCTAGCAGTGTTGAAGGACACCAGCTTCACCAGCACTGCACGGCTGTCAACGCTCAGTTTGGAGAATGTCAATATCAGTGCCGTGGTTCCATCATTCGAGCACCTTCCACCGCTCAGCCTCAATGTGCTGCACGTGGGCTGGCCAGGCGCCAGCAGCGACGCTATTCCAATAAGTACCGTGTGCAAGCTTCTGGCAAGCAGTTTTCGTGAGCTCCGCATCACGCACACAGATTACCAGACCATTGAGCTATGTCCTGACAAGACATTCGACTCACTCCTTCTCAACGACAACAAGCACCTGCGATCTATCATTGTCCACAGCCCACTCCAGAAGCTTAACGTGTCCAACTGCACCCGGCTCACTTCCATTGATGCACCTCCAATCGACACCCTCGACATCAGCAACACCAACTTTCCGCCAACTGGTGCGCTGTGCACGCGGTGGGGACGACGGGTCCTCTTCGCCCGAAACTTGGATGAGAAGGCCTTCCGCTCCGAGCAGGCGATTGAGCCGCTCACAAATTGCATCCAGAGAGTGAACGTGCTGGATCTCTCTGGCAACAAGTGGCTCAGTCAACTGGAGGAGATCAATCGCGTCACGCAAAGAGCAGTTGTCTTGTCAGACGAAGAGTATTGGACGGCCGACTTTGTCCTCCTTCCAAACCGCCCCACTCCTCCCATCCTGCAACTAACTGATGCACCAATCGACTGTGCAGTTCAGCTCTCAAACCAGGACTTGCGACCAGTGCGTGACATGGCCATATTGACGCCACAGATCGTGTTCTCCTTCCGGTGCACCTGTGCGCGCGGCTTCAAGATGGCGTCGGGTGGGCGGTGCGTGGTGGACGATCCAAAAATTGCCATTGCCGGCATCGCCGCTGGCTCTGTGATTGGCGGGCTGTTCTTTGGCCTGTTCGTGGCGTGGCTGTCACGCCGCTACCGGGGCCTGACCAAGCGCATTGACTTGCAGGAGCAGCTGCTGGTGGAGAGGGACGAAGAAGTGATGGCGCTGAAGAAAGTGTGGGAGATTGGGTTCGATGAGCTGAGGATGATCAAGCGTGTCGCTGCGGGCGCATTTGGCGTGGTGTTCAAGGCACGATGGGACACAGTCACAGTGGCGGTCAAAGTGCTGCAGCAAGCCGTCATGGCTTTCGATATCAGCATGGTGCTTGAGTTTGAGAAGGAGGTGGAGTTTCTGCAGCGTACACGGCACCCGCATGTGGTGCGGTTCTTTGGCGCAGGCACAGACCCCAACGGCAGCCCGTTCCTGGTGCTGGAGTATGTGGCCATGGGGTCTCTGAAAGATCTGTTGGGGAAGGATATGGGGGAAGTCCTGAGGGAGGTGGAGCAAGGGGAGAGAAGGAGTGAAGACAATGCAGGCGTGACTGCAGAGGATGAAGAAGAATTGACGTTGGTGAGCACAGGGTGCGACAGAAGAGCAGAGACGATGACTGCATGGGATTTGAAGCTGCGACTGCTGCGTGACGTTGCCAGTGGCATGGCATTTATCCACAGCCTCGACCAGATGCACCGGTGAGTGTGAGTGAGTGAGTGTGTGTGTGTGTGTGTGTGTTGTGCATTGCGTTGGGACGAGGTGGTGTTGGTGTGGCATCGGCTGCGTTTTCCCTTCACCTCACCCATCCACACACACACACACACTGACTGCAGGGATCTGAAGAGTGGGAACGTGCTGGTCTCTGCCAACTTGCGCGCCAAGATCACGGACTTTGGGTCCATTCGCCAGTGCTTTACGCGTGACAGCAATCAGCAGCGCACTCGTCTCTCCTCCTCCAGCCATAATGATGATCCCCAATACAGCCAGCAAACCGGACTGCAGACGATGACGAGCATGACGCTGACGGCTGGCGTGGGCACGCCGCTGTACATGGCACCAGAGGCATTGACGGGCGACAAGTACAGCTTTGAAGCAGACGTCTTCAGCTTTGGTGTGCTCATGTGGGAGGTGGCGACCCAGCGTGTGCCTGATTTGATTGAGCAGGAGAAGGGGAGCGGGTATCGGGGACCAATTCTCGCCACCATCAGCAATCTGATGGCGGATGGGAAGCGGCTCAAGTTTGACGACAGCGAACAGGATGGTGAGTTATGTGAGTTATGTGAGTTATGTGTGTGTGTGCGTGTGTGTGTGTAAGCGTGTTTGGATTCCTTGCTTGCGCGTCCTCACTCACGCTCACGCACACACACGCACACCTATCCTACAGCCATCTCCGAGTGGTTCCAGTCGCTGACGTACAAGTGCATGGCGCAGAATCCGCGTGAGCGTCCGTCGTTTGGAGAGCTCAAGGACCACCACTTTGCTTGATTGCGCCTGCTTTCACCTTGCATGTTTGTGTGTTTGTTTGCTACGTTTGCATGTCCTCCAGCTCGCGTTCTTTCACTCTGTTCATTGCTGGTAGTATCATCGTTCATTCCTGCTCATTCTTGTGTATCGTTTCAACACCAGTGCAAAGACAAACACGAAATATCAACCCGCAAGATGTACGCCCTTTGTGTGTGTGTGTGTGTGTGTGTGTGTGTGTGTGTGTGTGTGTGTGTGTGTGTGTGTGTGTGTGTGTGTGTGTGTGTGTGTGTGTGTGTGTGTGTGTGTGTGTGTGTGTGTGTGTGTGTGTGTGTGTGTGTGTTGCGGTTGAGACCGCCCTTTCCACCACGCCACCCTGTGGCGCCGCTTAATAGTCTCAGTCAGCTCCTTTCCTTCGCGTCAGCACTGCCGCCCTGCAATGTCAGCAATGACAGGGCCATGAGCAAAAGCAAACGCACGTCAAGCAAAGGTCGCTTGCACTAAGACTTCCTAGCCGCGCACCACACTACCACCACCACAACACCCACAACCCAACACCACGCATCACAGCCAAACCCCACCGCGTCCGCCGCCGTCAGCGTCGCCGGTGCTTCTTGCCTGCAAGCAAGACATGCCGCATTTCCTCTGGAGTCCGGTTAATGAGGACCAGCCATGGCCACGCCCACTCCTTGTCACTTGTGGTGCAGTTGAGCATGCGAAGTGAGGCCACTGGTGGGAGGGTGTCCACGCTATCAAACGTGCAGTTCCTTAGCACGAGCCGCTGCACGTTCTGCATGCAGGCAAAGTCTTGGATACTGCAAGAGTCCAGGTGGCACGCGGACACGTCCCGCACACGTGCGAGCCGAAGCTTGGGAAACACATCATCGCCCGCCTGTTCCGAAGCAATCGCACCGCGAAGAACAGACAAGTAATGCGTGGCGGTGACAGTGGCAGCGCCACGACATGCTCGGAGGAACAGACTGCGACAGCCCGTGATCTCTCCTTCCACGGTACAGCCTTCAAGCGACAGGCGCTGGCGGTTGGAGAGAAGATAGAGGTCGCGGATGGGAGCGCCAGAACTGGTGCTGGGGAGTGTCAGGCGTGGCACGTGCGCCACATGGTGGATAGGAAAATCAGCTCTCCTCAAGCATTGCAGCTCCTGCACGCACGGTGGTGCGGGGACGTCGACATTCAACTCGCGCATGCCCATCGACACGCACACGTGCACGTGGTCTGGAATGACATGCAGGTCGCTCATGTTCCTGACGCACGCATGCAGCACCAGCGTGTCGACGCGGCTACCAAGGTCAGCCAGCTGCTCCCGTGCCAGAGAGAAGAGCTTGAGCTGGACCTCCTTGGCGAACTCAAACGAAGGGATTGGCAAGGTGGCATCGCTGCCTCCATTGTGGATATACAGGCGGTCAAGGTGGGCTGGGCACGTGATTTGCTTCACGTCAGACTCGACAAGCTCAATCTCCGTAGCCTTGGGAAGATGCAGCACGTCTGGCATCACCTTCATGTTTGCCAGGCGGATGCTGGTGGCATTGGCGAGTCGATTTGTTGTCAGTGCCACATCTGTGAGACTCACTCGTTGTGCTGCTTCAAGGGACGACGCCTCGTTGAGCACGGGGAGGACGTGGAGGCCAAGCTGTCGGGCTCCGCGCAGTGGGGAGACGTCGGTAGCTGCGCTTGTGTCGATGTTCGTTTCCTGCGCTTCGTCCATGTGCTCCAGCTGTAGCAAGCGGCTGCTCCACAATTCAATCTCTGGCACGCCCGCGAGCGCGGCGATGTCATCCAGGCTGAAGGGGACATGAAGCGTCACGTGACGCGTGTGCCGGAATGTACCGCAAATCGCACGTTGGAGAGCAGTTGGGTGCCACTCCACTTCCTCGACATCATGGAAGTGGAGACTGTCGATTGTGGTCCTGGAGAAGGACTTGATTGTGAGGTACTTGACGTTGCTGACCGTTAGCAGGGGTATTGTGACTCGTGTCAGCACAAACATGGTGTCTCCTCTTGCACGTGCGAGCAGCCTCGTGTGCAGCTGGTGAAAGCAATCAACGTCTTCCTGACGCGTCAGGTTCAAATTCAAAGAATACAAAGCTGGAGCCAAGGGACCTTGTGACGCCTTTTGCTGGCTCTTGGGTGGTGTTGAGACGGCAGCAGTTTGCGGAACAAGGACTGCGTCCTGTCGTTGCTGGCGTTGGTGTTCCGGTGGGTGCTGGTGTGTTTTGTGCTCGTGTTGCTGTTGCGGTTGTGGCTGCTGTGGTTGTTGCGGTTGTCGCTGTTGTTCTTGTGGTTGTCGTTGTTGTTGTTGGTGTTGCTGTTGTTGCTGCGTTGCTGACCAAGACTTGAGCTCATTCAAGGTACCAAACATCACGTGGCCGCAGAGACCAAACGAGTGCCAGAACTCAGGCGATGTAGGCGTTGACAGCCTCGCACGCAGGAACGTGCACTTGCTGTCAAACTTTGCCCCAAGCCAGCAGTGCGCAAGGAAGCGGCTCTCCATCCACGCAACGCCCTCCATGGCGCTTTTCTCTTTCGGCAATGAACTTGGGCTGCGTGTGCTGCCAGCTGGCGCGGACGCAGTGGTTGTGGCCTTGGTGGTTGTGGCCTTGGTGGTCGCTGCGGTTGCTGTGGCTGCTGCGGTTGCTGTGGTTGCTGGCAGGAGGTCCGATTGGAACGTGTCGAGCCAGTGCAAAATCGCCCTTTCGGCCCTGTTCCCGTTGTAGACGCGTGACAGGCACCACTTTGGCATGGCCCACGGGAGGTCGTGGTACAGCTCGCGGCACGTCAGCATGAGGTTGAAGAACGCTCGGCCCAGAGCTTGCTGAGCAGCACGCTTGTCAACGTCCGCTTCATCAAGAATGGACACGTGGTGGTGGTCGTCCCTGGCGTCCTCACTTGGCACTAGGTGGGCTGCAATCAGCGCCCACTCACTGGCAGACACACTCGAGATGGACATGGTGTGTGCTTGTGTGCTTGTGTGTGTGTGTGTGTGCTTGTGTGCTTGTGTGTGTGTGTGTGTGTGTGTGTGTGTGTCTGTGTGTGTGTGTGTGTCTGTGTGTGTGTCTGTGTGTGTGTGTGTGTGTGTGTGTGTGTTTGCGTTTGCATCTTCTTGTGGTTCAGTGCGGTTGTAGAAAAATAATAGATAACACAGCGAAATTTCTGATGTGCCACCATCTTTGCTGCAAAGACAGAAGCAACACTCGACCCACCCAACCGCCCAGATCAACCAGACCAACCAACCAAACCCCTGTGCCCTTCGATTGCTGACACCGATCATCTCCTTTGTACGTTTGTGTGTGTGGCCCGGCTGTCCTCCCTCCTTGCTTGGTCCTGCAACAAGGACACCCTTTGTATTCATGTTGTTGGTGGTGGTGGAGTGCTGCGAATGGGGTGGGAGATCATGCCATCCTTTTTTTTGTTTGTTTCTCCCACTACCGCAGCAATTGTAAACATGCATGTGCTTCAACACGCGTTGTGTTTACATTCTTACATTGACAGATGTTATTGCTTTCGCATGCATCATATATCGTCGCTGATTGCTCGCTCGCTCACTCTCTTGCCGCTCGTGGTTCAAATAACAGGCCCTCCGGACAAACCAAGCGTCAAATGCCGCAACCACGCGTGTGAAGGAGCGAGAGCACCCTAACACCGCATCCACACTACCAAGCAGATACACACCAACACCAGCACCAGCACTCACCAGGCCAGATGAGCCCAGCACCATATGTGGACTGTCACCAGCTGTTGATCATCGTCGATGCTCCTTGCAGGGAAGCCGCTGAGAGGACGTTGACCGATGAGAGCATCGATTGCCCGCACATCGAGACGCTCGCCAACGGTGCCGTTCGCCTTGAGTTCATTTCGGCGCACACGGCCCTGATGGCGTATGACGCTTTCCGTCGATATCACGTGCGCTCCCATGCGTCGCCGCGGCTCCAGAGCTTTGTGAGCCAGCGCGGTGCTGCTGAGCACGACCAGCGCTCGCCCCGCGACGAGTTCCAACTCCTGGACCCATACCACGGGTTCATTGTCCTGGTGGACGTGCCGCCCAAAGGACTTGAGAAGTTCACAGACACCGTCAACGCCCTCAACGGCATGGTGCTCGGACGTGGCTCTGATGGGCTCATGTACGTGGCGTTTGCCACCCGCGATGCGGCCGACGCTGTCATGCAAGACCTCAACGCCGCACAGCCAATCAACGGACACCACTTTGAGGCAGAACCTTACATGGAAAGGGGTGAGTTTGATGTGCGTGTGTGCGTGCGTGCGTGCGTGTATGTTAGTGTGTGTGTATGTGTGTATGTGTGTGTGTGAGTGTGTGTGTGTGTTAGGCAAGCAAGAAGAGCCCTCGGCCCATGTCTGCGTGCGTGTGCATGAATGACGCGCTCCTGCGCTCTGTTACTTTCGCTCACCGCAAACATTGTTTTCCACCCACCCCTTCCTCCTCTACGCTTCATTCTCCACAGGTTGCTTCAGCCGCATCGAGGATGGCATCACGGACGAGGAAGAGCAGCGCTGGCCTCAGTCATCACCGGCCCAACAGGCACGGGAGACTCAAGGCATCCAGCAAGAAGCAGACACGCACGAGGGCACCGCGCCACACGCGCCAACGCAGCTTCCCCCGACGCTTCAACCCAACGCTGTGCCTGCACCGGCCCAACGCACGCGTAGCGGAGGCCCTCCGATCACTGGCGCTGGCAAGCCTCAACACCACCAACAAGAGCAGCAACAACACCAGCAGCTGCAGCAGCTGCAGCCGCACCAGCTACTGCAGCCACAGCCGCAAGGGCGCCGAGATGGTGGCCCTGAGCAACAAGGCCTACCCCCACAGTCGCAGGTTTGGGGACAGGCCGCCCACGGCGGAGGCAAGCAGTAATGGAATGACGAAGACGACAATTGCCTTGATGTTTTATTTTGCAAATATGACATACTCGAACTAACTCCTGCTCACATTGAACTTAATCTATCAGAACCCATGATTTTGCTTGTGCGGCCATGCTACTGACGTATCGTGTTTCCTGCCCAGGTTAATTTACTCTATCTTTCAATTCATGCTGTGACTGGGTTTGTTACATGTCATGACGTACATTCACATCGCTGCTGCACAGCAGCAGAGCACCCAACATTTTCACCGTGCCATTGCTTGTGTGGAACTGATGCACGTGTCAGTCTACGGGCGTGCTGTGCTCTTCATCTGCACATTGTTCTTTGTGTGTGTGTGTATGTGTGTGTGTTTGTGTGTGTGTGTGTGTGTGTGTGTGTGTGTGTGTGTGTGTGTGTGTGTGTTCGTGTGTGTGTGTGTGTTCGTGTGTGTGTGTGTATGTCCACTTGCTACTTTGTGCGTTTACTCGTCACGAATACAACTCTGCTTGGCAAGTTTCAGCCGCTGGGAGAGCAGTGCGGGGTCATCGGTGACGCCTGGGGTTGAGGAGGGGGGGGGGTGGTTTCGTCAGCACGAAATGGCAAGCGGGCATCAGACAAATCAGTGAACAACCAAGCAAAGCCACACACACACACACACACACACACACACACACACACACACACACACACACACACACACACACACACACACCTTCGAGCTGGTCTCTGGTCATGTAGTGGTCGAAGAAGACGACGATGCTGTCCTTGACGATGGCGGCGTTGGCGTTCCCGCTCAGCGCCTCAAACACTTTCTTCACCGCACCTGTTGTTGGCGTGACAGCAATTCCAGCAGTGGGGGATCGATGAATTTGCGTGCATGGCAGCACGGACGACAATATGAGGAAAGCAACACACAGACGCACACACACACAGACGCACACACACACAGACACACACAGACACACACACAGACACACACAGACACACACACACACACACACACACACACACGCACATACCTTCGGAATACTGTGTGAGAAGAATGGCAAAGAATTTTCGCAGCATCGACACGAGATGTGGCGGAAGAGTCGTGAAGGGCAGAGCCTGTTGACAGTGGATCGAGAGCACGCGTGGTTGGTGGTTGTTGAGGGAGTTCCAAAAGAACAGCAACAGCACGATACGATGTCGTGCAAACATTGCCACGAGCCACCAACACACACACACACACATGCACATGTACGTTCACACACACACACATGCACATGTACGTTCACACACACACACACACCAAACAGGCATCATTCCGTGCTTCGCTTACCCGCAGAACACTCAAGTTGAGCGATCCCTTTGCGATGACGAATGCGAGCAGACGCAGCATGTTGTCCACCGTCGTCGCGTCCATGCCTTCAACTTGCTTGAACCGGTCCCACATCGAAAACTGCGCGTGGTCACGTGTACATGTGTGTGTTTGTGTGTGTTTGTGTGTGTGTGTGTGTGAAATGTACGCGCGCGTGTATTTGTGTGTGTGTGTGTGTTTGTGTGTGTGTGTGTGTGTGTGTGTGTGTGTGTGTGTGTGAAATGTGCCACGATCACGCTCCGCATCCCGCCCATTCATATGTTTGACCGCAAACATGTCCACACACACATGCGCGCAATAACCCACCTTCATGGTATGTTTGTGGGCAAACGAGTGCTGGCACAGGTGGTGAATCAGCACAGCGTAGTACGGGTTGAATGCTTTCTCCTGGTGACATCGAGCAGATACCAGTGTGGACAAGAGAGGACAAGAGAGGGGAAAGATGTAGCCAATAGATGAGACACCTGTCTCAAACTCTTCACAAAGCAGTGTTCGCATCTTCGGAAGGTTGAAGAGTACGTGTGCGTGTCACACAACCACATACACAGCCACACACGCACACACACACACACACACACAAAGACAAACATCCTCTGGCACGGATCTTACGTCTGTGTTCATGCGCTGTGCAGCAGCAAGCTCCATCAGACTGCCTTTACCCATACCACCATCAGCACCAATGTCATCGTCATCATCGTCATCATCACCAGCATGGCGGCCACTGTTGCCCTTGGTTGATGATGATGTGCTGTCGTTTCGGCCGTGCCATGCAGCACCAACGAGCCACCAGCGGCCTGCAGCAACACGGCACAACATGACGCAGGACAGGAACACGAACGGGCATTGTCAGGGCGTGACGAGGACAACGAGGGCAGGCTGAACTTGTCAACACGAGCACACGACCGAATTGAAAAGCTGACATACAGCTACACCACACACGGTGCACTGTGCACGCACTACAACAGAAAACTACACGCAAATCGTCACAAGGGCCACCACAATCACCACCGCCATCCTGCCCATCACCATGTGCCACCGCCATCATGTATCACCTCGTGTGTCTGCCTCCAGCACGTCTTTCAGCGGAACTTTGAGCGGATCGGCAGCAGTCGCCCTCTGCACCCGCAGACAACTCCGCAGCGCCTGGTGGCGGCGGTGGTGGTTTTTTTGGGGGGGGATTGCGTAAGTGTGTGTGTGTGTGTGTGTGTGTGTGAGTGTGTGTAAGTGTGTGAGTGAGTGAGTGTGTGTAAGTGTGTGAGTGAGTGAGTGAGTGTGTGTGTAAGTGTGTGTGAGTGTGTGAGTGTGTAAGTGTGAAGGGAAGTCAGGAATCATCCATGACCTATTGTTCTGCACACATTACACACGTACACACACACGCACACGTTGATCCTCACCAGCACGAGTGGTTTGAGCTGTTCCCTGTTGTCCTTCAGGATCAGCCACTTCTTCGCCTGCAAGTCCTGAATCCCTTCCAGCATAAACTTTACGCGTGATCTGCATACACGATGACGCGTTTCCGTGAGTATGCGCGAGTGTGTGTGAGGGCGAGAGACGCACAGACAAATGTACACATTACGCAAATAAACAAACACACACCACACCACAAGAACAACACAACACAACACAACACAACACAACACAAACACAAGAACAAGCCTCACGTGGTGGTGCCTATGGTCTCCGCGGCGCGCGTCTTGATGTCGTGGAGAATGTTGCGGAGATGGAGCGACTCCTCGTGTCGCATCTTCGCACCGCACGTCCGCAACACCTCCAGGATCAGCTCAATGTCGAGCGCACTCATCCCGCCCTCGCCCATGAACATGCTGCGCGCAGTGGATGAGAGGGTGTGTATGTGTGTGTGTGTGTGCGCGCGCAAACAGGAGTTAGAAGTGTGAATGCCGAGTCAAACATCTTTTCACCAGCAGCGACACACACACACACACGAACACACACACGCACGCACATACACACACACGCACGCAGACACACACGCACACACACCACGCTTTGATGCCACCACATGCTCCCCCACCCCCAAATGGCACTGACTTGAGGAGGTCGAAGATGAATGACGCGTCGACGGCGTTGAAGTGATACAGGAGAGCAATGAGCGATGCAATGTTGATGGCCCGTTTGTCCAGTGTCGCATCAATTTCTTCAGCAGTCACATTCGAGTCTGCACGTCGTGGTTGTTGTTGTTGTTGTTGTTGTTGTCGTGATGATGTGATGACGTTATGTGATGGCTCGGGTGTGCTTGGGTGTGCTTGGGTGTGTGTGCGCTGTGATGGTGGACTGCCGATCCCACAAATGGCGTGGACCGCGATAGCACACAGGTGCACACCCACCCCCCACCCCCACACACACACGCACACACACACACAAACACACACGCACACACACACACACACACATTTGTGATCGTGCGTACCTTCGACGATGTTGCTGAGTTTCTTCTGCTGCTGCTTGTACAGCTCGTTGAACTTGTCAATTGCAGACTGCAGAAACATGGCCGTCACCTGATGTATATGGGGAGAGAAGACGAGGAAGAAAGAAGGAAAGAAACGAAGAGGAGGAAAGGAGAGCAGAGGTGAGGGTGAGGGGGGAAGAAGGGAGTGGGTGTGTGTGTGTGTTCCAGATGGCAACGTGGTCATATGGAGAGGCGAGAGAAAAGCGTTTGACGATCGTAGGCAACACGCACACGCACCACACACACACACACACAGGCAAAAACAAACACACATGACATGCACACACATATGCACACACACGCAACACACATATGCACAAGTTCACGGTGCAGGGCAGACCTCCATGCCGATGATGGAGTGGAGGGCAGCGATGGTCGCGGCGTACACGCGCAGGAGATGCGCCAACGTCCGGTCTGATAGCGGGCATGATGGTGGTGGTGGTGATGGTGGTGGAGGTAGTGGTGATGGTGGTGGTGAGGAGGAGGTGGTGGTGAGGAGGAGGTGGTGAAAAGGAGGAGGAGGAGGAGGAGGTGGTGGTGGTGGTGACGAGGGGATGGTTGTGGTGCGGATAGGCACGTGCAACGTGATGCCGCACACAACAACACAACACAACAACACAACACAACACAACACAACACAACACAACGCAACACAACACAACACAACACAACGCAACGCAACACAGCACAACACAACGCAACACAACACAACGCAACACGACACAATGTAACACACCCTGGCGAACGCAGGCGTCAATGACAAATCGAGCGATGACGCCGCACGCGCGATTTCTGCTGTTGGAGCGAAACACATCCGCAATCTGCGCAACCAGGGGCGCAAGGTTGGAGTCGTTCAGCCTGCAGCGGCCACGATGGTGGTGATGGTGGTGATGGTGGTGATGGTGGTGATGGTGGCGATGGTGGTGGTGGTGGTGGTGGTGATAATGGTGGTGGATGGTGATGGTTGGGCGAGATTGTCAGGAGTGAGAGGTTGACAATGGTGATGATGGTGATGACAAGGCTGACTTCAGCAGTCGCATGCATTTCTATTTCACCACACAAACAACACCACCATCATCATCATCCCACCACCATCATCACCATCACCACCGCCACCAGCAGCACCTGTTGAGGAGCCCCCGCAGGAGTCTGCCAAGCTGTCCTTTGTCGTCATCGTCGGTGGCGAGCATCTTGCGGCGCAGTGCAGGTGGAATGTACTTCCCTCCACCTCCACCACCGCTGCTGCTGTTGGATGCTTCGCCCAGCGGTCGCCCGTAGATGTCTGTCTTGACGACTGTTGACACGCCAGTGCCTTCACCATCGCTGCTGTTGGCATCATCATCATCATCATCATCATCATTACCATCACCATCACCATGATCACCACTATCATCTTCCTCGTCCAACAGCTCCACGTCCTCATCATCAATACCCTCCAGCCCTTCCAGCCCTTCCAGCTCATCCAAATCAACACCACCATCATCATCATCACCATCATCACCGTTGTCGTCCAATAACGCGTCGTCATCATCGCCATCACCATCTCCAACCTCGTCCGTGAGTTTGTCTGCAAACTGGAACAGATCACGCAGGGGATCATCCTTGGAAAACGCAGTCGCAGCTGCACATACGAACGCCAGCAGCAGTCGTGGTGGTGATGATTGTGGTGATGATTGTGGTGATGGTTGTGGTGATGGTGGTGATGGTGGTGAGTTGACACTCTCAGTACCTCATACTCGCACCGCGTGACTTTTTTTCAGCTATACACACGTGCACACAGAGAAACAAACAGGCACGCCAACGTACAAACACGCACACACACACACACACACACACACACAAACGCACACACGCACAAAACGCACACCTTTGTTGTTCTTGACACCGAGCCTCCTCTCCATCTCGCGAATTGTCTTGTCGTCCTCATCATTCTCATCTGCAAAGGGACATCGTAGCACGGGGAATAATAGACGGATATGAGGGATATGGGGATGTAGGGAGAATCAGAGCGACGCAAGATCGCGCACGAGGACATGCAACAAGCTGTACTGTAATCCATTGCACAGCTACGTGGGCACGCGTGATGTTGTACCTTCTGGGTTGGAACCAATGAGACCAGCAGCTTGCAATCGCTCAAGAAGGGCCTCTCGATGCGGATTCATTTCTGTAGCAGGCACGCAGGTACACACAGACACACACACACACACACACACACAGACACAAACATGCACACACACAGACACAAACATGCAAACACACAGACACAAACATGCACACACACATACGTCCATGTCTTGTAGTGAGCAATAATATGGACGGGAGACTTGCTCAGCAAAAATGCACGACGCCAGTCAACGAGTGCTCACTTGCTCGCTTTGCGGGGTTGTCGTCGCCAAGGTCGGCATCGCTGTGTCGTGTCGTTCGCTTGTCAGCTCCACCCTCGCTGTCGTGCTGTTGCTGGGTCTTCTTTTTCTTTTTCTTGTTCTTCTTCTTTTTCTTCTTGCTGGTGCTGCTGTCTTGCTTCACTCCGTCCTGCTTCGGCTTGACCGCGTGTCGCTTCAAAATAAATGCACAACCCACACCTCCGTGTAAACAGCTCGCTCGAAATACAAGTTAAGCAGAAGGCAACAACACCGTGCACACTGCGGTACCAGCTGCACCAGGAAAGCACCAGCCACGCACATGCACATGCCCCTGCACCTGTTTCAGCAAGAGACGCTTCTGTTTGCGTTGTTCCTTCCGAGACCGAATGCCAGCCAGCCTGCAGAACAAACGCGGCGCGGGAAACAGGGTGTGAGATCAGTGTTGGGATCAAGTTAAAGGGAGGACACCACGCGGCCACACACAAGTGTACACAGACAGACAGACACACACACACACACACAAGTGTACGTACACACAAGTGTACACACACTCTCGCATACGCACAAACGCACACACACACACACACACACACACACACACACACATTCACATTCACACACTCAAACGCACACACACGCACGCGCTGCTTGAGCCGGTTCTTGGGTTGTTTTTCTTCTTTCTCCTTGCTTTGTCAGAGGCCCCAGCCACTGCAGTTGCAGCAGCAGCAGAAGCCGTGGGAGCCTCGTCATCCCGATCACCACCCTTTGCTCGCTTGCCCTCCCCAATCAGATGCAGCACAGCCCGCTGGGCACGGTGCAGGTTTGGCTGCGCACGCTGTTTGGGTTTGCCAACCATATCGCCACGTGCGAATCTATATACGACACGATAAAGTGTAGCACCCACAAATCCACAGCAAGCTCTCACAGGCAAAGTGGGAGTTTTGAGACATCCCCAAGAGCATTCCCGGTGGCCCACTCACCGCTCCTGAGATTGCTCCCCACCACACACCCAATATTCTCCCTGTTGAAAAACGTGTCTGACCCAAAAAAACATTTTTGCAACGACCCCGTCCTCCCCACCACACTGCACAACCCCACTGCCCTCACCCACCAACCCCTCCCCACTCCAACGATGGCATCCATCCACACCACTCCCGATCAAATCTCTCCTGAAGACTTGGTCGATACCCTCGGTGCGCACTTGTCATCCCCACGTCTCTTGCCCACAACCAACAGCCGTCATGTGGTGTTCAGGTCTTCCCCTGCTTGGCTGTCTCTCACATGATCGCTTGACTTCACACAACAACCACCAGGACCTCCTCTTTCGTCTGTCCGCGACCGCATCACTGAAGAGTTACTGCCTCTGCCCGACGAATCCGCCAATGACACACACGGTGCGCAATGGCCCCATCCTGCCTGTGTCCGTATGTGCATGAGTCTCTGTGTGCGTATCTCTCAGTGATTATGTGTGCGCCTGTGCGTGCGTGTGCGTGTGTTTGCGCTCTTGCGTGTGTGTGTGTGTGTGCTTGTGCATGTGTTTGCGCTCTTGTGTATGTGCGCTCTTGTGTGTGTGTGTGTGTGTGTGTGTGTGTGTGTGTGCGTGCGTGCGTGTGTGTGTGTGTGTGTGTGTGTGTGTGTGTGTGTGTGTGTGTGTGCGCGTGCGTATGTGCATGCGTGTGTGTGTGTGTTCATGGATAGCTGTAGCTGGGGTGTATGAAGTTTAGTCACAAGTCACAGCCACGGCGCAACAACACCAGGCAACTATCGCCACCCCGGGTACGAAACAACACTCCGTGTGCGCCTGTGTGTGCGTGTGTGTGTGCGCGCTCTTGTGTGTGTGTTCATGGTTAGCTGCATGTGCATGTGTGTATCCCAGGGACTGTGTCACAAGTCACAGCCACGGCGCAACAGCACCAGGCAACTGTCGCCACCCCGGGTACGAAACAACACTGTGTGTGTGTGTGTGTGTGTGTGTGTGTGTGTGTGCTCTTGTGTGTGTGTGTGTGTCTGTTCATGGTTAGCTGCATGCGCATGTGTGTGTGGGTGTGTATCCGAAGGGACAACTGCGAAGTCACAAAGTCACCAGGCCCACGGCGGCAACCCCAACACCAGGCAACTATCCGTGGCCACGCCCGGGTATGAATGAGCACTCCCGTGTGGCGCCTGTGTGTGCGGTCTTGTGTGTGTGTGCGCGTTCTTGTGTGTGTGTTCATGGTTAGCTGCATGTGCATGTGTGTTATCCCAGGGACTAGCTGCATGTGCATGTGTGTATCCCAGGGACTGTGTCACAAGTCACAGCCACGGCGCAACAGCACCAGGCAACTGTCGCCACCCCGGGTACGAAACAACACTCCGTGTGCGCCTGTGTGTGCGTGTGTGCTTGTGCGCTCTTGTGTGCATGTCTGTTCATGGTTAGCTGCATGCGCATGTGTGTGTATCCCAGGGACTGGGTCAGAAGTCACAGCTGCGACGACACAACAACACCAGGCACATGTCGTCACCCCGGGTACGAAACAACACTCCGTGTGTGCGCTCTTGTGTGTGTGTGCACTCTCGTGTGAGTGCGCTCTTGTGTGTGTGTGTGTGTGTGTGTGTGTGTATGTGTGTGTGTGTGTTTGCGCTCGTGTGTGCTCACGCCACTTGTCGGCGATTTCACTAGACACGAAACCTTTCGAGTGCCCAGCGTCTGGCTGTAGCGCCCGCTTCACTCGTTTCGACTCTGCCAAGCGTCACATCTGCACGTCGCACAAAGGTGCTGACGTTGCTGACCTTCTGCAAACGTTCAAGAATAACAGCAACGAGGTTGCCATTGTGTACCCATGCCCCGAGAACACATGTACACAGACCTTCAGCAGCAGACAGGCGCTCTCCAGGCACCAACTACGCGACCACGGAAAACAGAAGGTCAGAATCTGGTGGTGATTGTACACGCTTGCAGCGTGTGTGTGTGTGTTTATGCGTGCGTGTGTCTGCGCTCTTTTGTGTGTGTATGTGCGTGTGTTACTCACCAGCGGCGCTCTGCCCTATATGCCAGGCGCGTGGTCATTTTCAGTGCCGGAGCGGTTGCGCAGATGCTGCGTTTTGTACCGCGAAGGAACTCATGCAGCATGTTATCACGGATCACGACGCCTCATGTGAGTATTTGATTGTGGCCTGCCTGTTGTCTCCGATCCTGTGTTTCTCATCAGCAATGTCTCTCCTGCCCGACGTCGTTCGTTGCAGGTTGTGTCGTGCGCTACTACGCCTCGTGGAGCAGGTTCGAGTCGTGCATCGCCGCGGCAGAGTGTGACGACTTTGCCCTCGCCGATTACGTCAAGCGTGACCACACCTGCTGCTTCCCACCAAAAGCTGCCGCGTGGGGCCTCGAACATGTACAGGTGGAAGAAGAATTCGTCCGGACGTGCTCTCGGCATGGCAATGAGCGACCATATCAGGGCACAATCCGCGCTCACCGTGCAAAGGCGCCAAAACCTGTTGGGTGTTGTCCAGCAATGATGTGGGGGCAGGTTTGCAAGGGCGGGCGAGTGCGGGTGGTGATGTTCAACTACCATTCACACTCGAAGGACCTGCGTCACCTACAGCTGCCAGGCGTGTTTCGTGCAGAAGTGGCACGTCTCCTTCGTGTCTCGGCGTCTTACACGGCCATTTATCATCAGGTGAAGGCGACCTTTTCCTCGCATCCACGTATCAGGTTAGATCGATGCGGTGTCTCTGTGTGTGTGTGAGTGTGAGTGCGCGCGTGAGTGAGTGAGTGAGTGAGTGAACGAGTGTGCGTGTGTGTGTGTGTTTTTTTGTGTGTGTGTGTGTGTTCTCTGCCTTGCGTGTGCTTGTGTGTCAGTGCACGTTCTTACCGTCTTTGTCGTGCTTGCGTGACTAGCATTTTCAAGCAAGCGCATGTCTACAAAGTTGCTCAGGAGTACGAGCCTGGGCGCTTTGATGCGGATGACGCCGCTTCTGTGTGGTACGCTGCACAAATCTACAACAAGGAGGCTGGTGAGCATACCCCGGTCATCACAGCCTTGAAGCTTCAAGGTCAGGAGGCGTTTGAGTTTGGCGGGCCCGAACAGCGCGCTTCAGGCGATTTCCCGCAAGAGTCACTGTTCATCCTTGTGCAGACTGAGTGGCAGCGACGCGTGCTCAAGGTGTGGTGCTGAGTGCCGTGCTCGCGTCTTGCATGCTTGCATGCAAGATCAATGACGTGCACCGCCTTGCAACACATGGGGCACTCTGTTGACTCGTGTCGTGTTGGCGTGTCAATACTGCAGTGTGTCGCCAGCCTTGTGCACGTGGCTAATGGTAAGCGTCTCGTCATCACTTCCCATGCATGCTTGTTCTGTGTTTTCTTAGGAGTGTGGGCATCGTGGCATTTTTCTTGACTCAACACATGGCACAAACATGTACGACCACCCTTTGATTAGCGTGGTGGTCGAAAGCGTCTATGGATGGGGAATACCTGTGGCGCACGCCATTGTGAGTCACGAGACGATCGGCGTCGTCGCACACTTTCTACGGAAAGCGGTTGCAGACCACGGTATCACTCCATCGGGCCGTGATCACGGATAAGACGTTTGCCGAAGGTCGCGGCCGTGGATGAGGCACTTCTCAACTCTCGCTGGCT
>NW_004754899.1:296781-301196 GCF_000188695.1 Salpingoeca rosetta | reverse complement strand
GTTTTCATTCACACGACGGGCAGCAGCGACCGAGCCACATCATTTCCCGTCGCTGCCCCAACGCCCGAACACAAACCAAGCCGGCACACAGGTGAAACAGGATATCATGCACGTGTACACGAGTGTACTCGTGCGCGTGCACGCTGACACAGAGTGACTGAGTGACAGAGAGAGTGACAGAGGGTGACAGAGAGCGAGTGTGTGTGTGTGTATGTGCTAGTGAGTGAGTTGAGAGAGAAAGAGATGCGCACACGCTCGGGCAGACAGACACACACACGCACGCACACACACACATATCCACTCCTGCGTACTCACACGATCATCCGTGCATTGCTTGCCGAACAGGACGAACCAAAGATCGCGTGAAACAGCTCATGCGCACGATGTCGCGGCAGCTGGACAAAATCACAGAATACCCCTCGGGGATTGTCGTTGACCTTGAGGACATTTGCACTCTCATCGACCGCCTCACGGACAGGATGTCCATCATTGCCGACGGCCAGAAGCAATGTCGACAAGCGGGCATCAAGCAGGAACACCCCCGGAAAAGAGTGAAGACACTGGCCCCGTCGAGACTGCGGCTGTTCCCTGTGCGCGGCCGCAGGGGAGGCAAGAAGGCGGCAAGCACTCGGGAGGGCGCGAGGAAACCGCTGTTTCGTACGTGCACTCGCATGTATGTGCTCTGTGTATGCGTGATGCGGTCGTGCATGCGTGATGTACCGCGTGGATGACGTGCAAGACACACCAACCAACAATCTCATCGGCGACCGTACATTCTACATACATACAGATGATGCGTGGCAACCGAAGTCGGAGTCAAATGACGCGGAGCCCGCAGGTACCCCTACACGCACACACACACACACACACACACACGCACACGCACACGCACACACACACACACGCACACACACATGTCCTGACGTTGCTTCTTCCGCTTGTCACTCGCAACCTCAAGTGCAAGGTGCCCGGCGAACGGAGCCAGTTTTCAAGGAACAGCAGCTCCAACCTCGCGGCGAGGCCTTGAGGCAGCGAAATGATGGTGTGTAGCTTGCCCACTTTGCCACATGTACCTTGCCTACTTCTCCAGCGCGTTGTTCAAGTCCAAGCTGTTGGGGTGTGTTTCTACGACCAGGTGCGCCACTCGCTGTCTCCCTCCTGCAGTCGCTGATGGCACCCACGAGCAGCAAGCCCTCAAAACATCAAGCAGATGAGCAGGAACCAGAGAACAAACAACAACAACAACAACAACAACAACAACAACAACAGGTGCCTCAACAACAACAACAACAACAACAACAACCACAACAACAGCAGCAGCAGCAGCAACAACAACAACAACAACAACAGGTGCCTCAACAACAACAACAGCAACAGGTGCCTCAACAACAACAACAGCAACAGGTGCCTCAACAACAACAACAACAACAGGTGCCTCAACAACAACAACACCACCAACAACAACAACAACAACAACAACAACAACAACAACAACAACAACAACAACAGCAACAACAACAACAACAACAACAACAACAACAACAACAACAACAACAACAACAACAACAACAACAACAACAACAACAACAACAACAACAACAACAACAACAGCAACAACAACAACAACAACAACAACAACAACAACAACAACAACAACAACAACAACAACAACAACAGCAAGCTCAAGAGGAATGTCAACATCGGGCACCAACCCCGCGCAACCGCGAGAAGATGGTGGGTGGCCGAAGCTCGGTTGCCGCTGTCGACATGACTCCGACCAAACCACGGCCTGGTTCGTTGAGCTGTTGTTCATGTGAATGAACATGCGCACTTGTGTGTGTGTGCATATGTGTGTTTGTTTCGATGTATTTTTGCTTGCTTGCTTGTTTGTTCGTTCACTTTCCCCGTGGGCCTGCATGCTGATGCCAGTGTCGTGCCGATGCGTTGTTTCTCTGCTCATGCACGACGCTCACATAACCACTGGCCGCCGGTTGTGCAGGCAATCTGCCCAGTCCTTTCAGCCAAGCAAGCTGACCAGGCTCATCACAGCGTAGGAGGAAATCTCAAATGTTCGTCAAGACCTTTGTAAGACTGCGCACAAGGCGTACCACACGGCGTGGGTGTGCGTTCATTGTTTGTGACCTCTTCCTACTCACTGCGACGAAGTGTGGCACTTGTGACCCGTGTCGATGGGTGCCCGTGCGTGCCCTGTCCAGTATGTGTTAGTCTGAGGTGCGTAGCATTGCCAGTTTTTGTGTTGGACCGCCCACACCGGGGTGCACGCATGCTTGCACATGGTGCGCCATATGGGGTGGTGCGTGTGTGGTGTGTTTGCGGTTACACCCCGCTCACTGTGACGTGTTCTGCTGCATATGAATGACACTAGGAGGGACCTACGTGTGTGGGGCGCATCCTGTGTTAGTTTGAGGATGCACGCGTCTTTGTAGTTCGAGACATGGGTGTTGATGTGGTTGAATAGCAATATAGAAGATCTCGTGCAGGGAATGTCACACCAAATAAAACCCGCACAGGCGGTTAACAGGGCCCTATTAAGTCACGCACACGCACACACACACGGACGCATACTTTCTCTCTCTTTCTCTCCCTCTCTCTTTCTCTCTGTCTCCGTCTGGCCGGGTTGTTGGTTGGTTTACATGAGTTAGAGGTGTCTGCTCAGACACTTTGGGCTTTGGTTGTTTTGCGGTGCGGCCGACTGGGAAAGGAGCTGATTTGCCAATTGCAGGTGCAATTACAGCCGAATGTGGGCCACCGGGAATGCAGACGCACCCTTCCCAAGAACCGCTGTAGCTCGCGACGGCACATGTTGCAGCGCTGAATTGCACTTGCAAAGGCCCCCTCCAACCACCCGCCAACTCGCGCTTCCTTCTTGAAACGGCCATTTCCCACTGCACACCACCACCCAAAATGAGCGCGACCTTGACGAGGCAATGTCCCCACGTCGCTTGCAGCTTCACTGAGGCCACCGGCAATGTCTCACGGCTGATCGACCACATCAAGGTCACACACGACCTCACCGAAATCCCATCCCTTCTGGCCTTGGTGCAAGTTGTCAACGTTGGTAGTGGTTCTGGTCCTCACCGCTGCGAGAAGTGCAACAAGACGTGCAGGTCTGTTCGACACCTCAAGGATCACATTCGAAAGTCAAAGGCGCATGAAGACGAGTACAAGGTACTTGCCCGCGCTTGCCTCTGTCCCCCCAATGCCTGTTTTATGTTGGCGCTGCCTCTGCTGGCACAGTCACACAACCTTGTTGTGCTCACAACTGGCACTCCTTTGCATGTTGCGTTGCATATGCTGTTCACAACAGACGAGGGACACGTTTGTTTGCGTGAACTGTGACTGTGGCGGGTTTCCGAGCTGCGCACAGCTTGTGGCACATATCCAAAGCAACCATCCTTCATACCATGAAACGGGTGCGTCCTTTGCCGCCTTTGACTGCTCTCGTGTTCTCGTTCATGTCACCCTGGTTTCTGTGTGCTTGTGTGTGTCGGGCCACATACATGCGCATCCGATGCACCCCTCCCACTCATTCACGCCCATCGCTGTGCTTGTGTCAGTGGTGGATATGCGCCATTTCAGAACCCTGAACGCCTTCGCGGCGTGGCTGCTCGATGAACAGGAGACGACATATGCGTTCTACACGAATGAGCCATGGACTGATCTCAAGCGGAGGACACCAACAACCTGGGGTGCGCTGCATTGTTGTTTTAGGGTGCTGTGACCTTCGTTTGCCTGTATCTTGGTGTTCCTTTTTTTTTTTGTTTCCCCAATGTGCATGCACTCACGTGTTGGATGTATCGGCGTGTACTCGCGGTGAACCGACGCAGAGGCACCAAATCCGTTGGATACTGCCCAGCTCGGTGTGTCGTGACGCTGCCTGAGTGTGGCCGAGTGCGGGCTGAGCTGTTCAAGGAGCACACTCATAGCCTGAGTGTCCTTGGCATCCCAATACCGGATGAGGTGAGGCTTTGGATCCGGCCAGCACCTCGCTTGCACGGTGGTGTGCTCCTGAATTCACCTGCATGAGCGCGGCACTCCCGTCACTCCTTCTGTGTCTCTGTGCACGTGTGCATGGTTTGATTCGAACAGTTTACAGCCAGCATGCACACCCTCGCCCGAGGGAAGCACGGCGCGGGCTATGTATTAGAAGAAGGCATCACCAACAACCGCAGGACGTGTGTGTACGCGAAAAAAACTGTTGCAGCGAGACATCAACGTCAACGGCAGCAGCGCGCGCACTTTCGCCCCACTAATGCTGAGGCGGAAACGCCGCTGAGCCCGACAGCGCAGACCACAGAGGTTCGTTCCGCAAAAACCAACCGCACAAGTGTTACACCCACCTGCACTCTGCACAGAGGTTGTGGTTGATAGACTCGCCACCACACATCGCGCAC
>NW_004754899.1:295171-296681 GCF_000188695.1 Salpingoeca rosetta | reverse complement strand
TCACCCACACACACACACACTCTCTCTCACCCACACACACACACTCTCTCTCTCACCCGCACACACACACACACTCTCTCTCTCTCACCCGCACACACACACACACTCTCTCTCTCTCACCCACACACACACACACTCTCTCTCTCACCCGCACACACACACACACTCTCTCTCTCACGCAAACAGCACCGCGCCATAACGAGAAGCTGGGCCGCAATCACACCCGCTGGATGAGCAAGGAAGTGATGGTCGTTGTTGGTGTCAGCAAACCGCAGACCCTCGACCGCAGCTACATCAGGTTCGAGCTAGGGTCACGATGCTTGCGTCATCTCATCAGCCCATGTCCTGTTTTCTGTTTGCCCCTTGTTCGCGATCGTGGCTGCCTTGTGGTCATCTCCGCCTTAACGTCCAACACATCCATTGCCAGACTTCATGGCAACTAGCTTCTTGACGACAAGCTGGTCAACTTCTGGCTGGTGCGTCTCCAGCGCACGTCTGACTTCGCCACCAGCTCCTACGATGTAGGTGTGTGGCTTGGGCGGAGGGGCTTGTACTGTCTGGCTCCTGCTTGTGCTTTCATGCGTGTGTGTGTGCGTGTGTGTGTGTGTGTGTGTCTTTGCCACATGCCCTCGCTTCGTAATATGCAGGTCTTGGCTTCCAACCGACCGCGGTCGCCCACAACTCATCCCATCGACTGTGTCACATTCTGTGTTGGCGGTACAGGGCGGGTCGACAGCCTGATATGCTGGGCGAAGCGAGAAGCTCCATCCAACAAACGGTTTGGATTATCCCGTAGACATCTGCTGGTGATTCGAGATTGCATGCTGCTGAATCAACGAGGATGGCGAGCCGCGTTGGTTGTCTGTGAGTGGCTTGCCTGTGCGCTGTGCATGACAGCCTGCGCTGCCTCTTGTTGGAGGCCTCTTGTTGGAGCTTTTCCAATCCACACCCTCACGCTGTGTGTGTGTGTGTGTGTGTGTGTGTGTGTGTGTGTGTGTGTGTGCAGCGCCCAATGGTACCTGGCCATCGTGGGCTTTCTTTTTGAATGAAACCGCCCACCACTGTGGTGAGTAGGGCGGGAGATGTCTTGCCGGCACTGCCACAGCTGGAGTACCTTCCTCTCTCACACGTGAGCCAGCGCGACCAAGTCCCCATTCCTCTTCCATTCACGCCGCTGTATCATGCCAATGACTCAAACAACGTTGGCACTGGTAGCGATGATGGTGATGGTGGTAATGATAGTTTGGATCACGGCAGCAGCGCTGTGCACGATGGTGCGGTGTCGTCGGGAACAGCGACACCGCCATCAGCGATTTGCAACTCGTCGTCACAGACATCCACGTCGCTTGCGCACCTTCCGGCATCGCTCTCCGCCACCTCCCCCATCAAACGAGGACACGAATACCACCCAGCGCCAGCATTGACAACAGCAGTGGCAACAGCGGTAGCGGTAGTGGTGGGGCATGAGGCAAACCAACCTGCTGCTGTCGACGGGTGTTGGACAGGCTGT
>NW_004754899.1:291258-295071 GCF_000188695.1 Salpingoeca rosetta | reverse complement strand
CGATGGTCCGGTGTCGCTCGGGAATGGCCGACACCCGTGTCGTCGGGAACAGCGACACCGCCATCAGCGATTTGCAACTCGTCGTCACAGACATCCACGTCGCTTGCACACCTTCCGGCATCGCTCTCCCTGCCACCTCCCCCATCAAACGAGGACACGAATACCACCAGCGCCAGCATTGACAACAGCAGTGGCAACAGCGGTAGCGGTAGTGGTGGGCATGAGGCAAACCAACTGCTGCTGTCGACGGTTGTTGGACAGGCGGAGCAGCGTCTTCCTGTTCGCTCATATTGGCAGACACACGACCACCTGTGGTCCTTCCACGACATCCGCTCTGTCGTCACGTCTGACCTTGCCATCTTTGGCGATGGCGAGAAGCCCGTGCCGGCCATCAGCCTGAAGCTGCGGGAGGACGGACAGTCAATCAACGTGCTCACTGGCATGGATCTCTGGCTGGACAACCTCATGTGCAACGTCCCAGAGATTATGATGTGCTACCACACGGTGCGTGAGTTTGTGTGTGTGTGTGTGAGAGAGAGAGAGTTTGTGTTCGCTTGTGTGTGTGTGTATTTGTGTTTGTTTGTTTGCGTGTGTGTGTATGTGTTTATGTGTTTGCTTGTTTGCTGTTTGTTGCTTGCTTGCTTGCTTGCGTGTCTGTGTTGCTAATTGTCCCACGCGCGTCCTCATCTTCCACTCTCAACACGCACGCACACGCACACACACAACCAACACATCATTCACACCCACACACAAATACACACCAACACATCATCCCTCCCATCTTCCAACTCCCAACACGGCCCACGCACAACCCGCACACACCACAACCAACTCAGATCATGCACACACACAACCAACACATCATTCACACCCACACACAAATACACAACCAACACATCACGCCCAACCACCACAACACAACACGGCCCAATTACATCCCCCCCCCCTCCACCGCCAACACAGAACGGTGCTGTGTCACGCTACGAGACGATCACAACAGAGGACCTGCCCGAGATGAGCGGGTTTGATCCAGAGGCCGTGGTGGCCATTGCGCAATCCATGAAGACCTTCCTCAACAAGAACTGCACGGAGGAAGGACACACCTACTGGCTGTACAAGGGCGAGGATGACGACATTGTGCGGCTGTACGACTTCACCGCCCTCATTGAGCAATCGCGGTCCTTGTCCACAGACCCAAACTCAAACGTGACCAACCCGTTTTCGCACTCGGTCGCGCTGCTGCTGTACAAGATTGCCATCCGCATTTTGGAGGACGACCAGCCCCAGACGGACGACGATGATGCAACGGTGTGTCGACTCCTGGCCAACGCACGTAACCTGGTGGAGGCAGAGCGGTATCCGAAGCTTGCAGCCGCCATCAACCTGCACCTGAGCCAGATGCCACCGCACGTCCTCGCCCGGCTCAACCTCGCTGATCATCGTGGCGATGGCGATGGTGGCAGTCGTGATGGTAGTGATGGTAGTGATGGTGGTGGTGATGACAGTGATGGAAGACGTGGTGCAGCCCGCACGTCGCATTCGCCTAGCGCACACAAGCAGCAGCAGGGGCGTAGTCGTGCTGGTGCGAGTGCTTCGTCATCATCAACAGCAACACCACCAACATCATCATCATCACCGCCACCGCGTCGGCCACCCGACACGGGCGCCATCCCCATGCCGTCTGATGCGTACCATGCACAGCTCGCTGCCTTGGACCTGTTGGAGCCAGCGGTGGAGTGGATTGCAGACAACCCGCAGGACGGCCACAGCCGGCAGCTGCTGGAGCTGGTGCTCACGCGCGCCGCACACCATTACGCAACGCTGGCCAAGCTTGCGTTGCAGCGCGGGAAGTTTGGATCCACCGTCCGCTTTTGTGACCTGTGCCTGCGGTGCCGCACGGGCGCGCGCCGAGCAAGCACGTGGTATGACGGTGGTGACGGCGGAGGTCAAGGTGCTGATGGGGATGGTGATGACAACGGAAGAGCTGGAGGCGATGGCAGTAGTGGTGGTAAGCTGGAAGGTGGTGAGGGGGGAGTGCAGCGAGCAATGATAGCAGAGTCAATGGCGCGGGTGATGAACAGCTGGAGAGCAAGCGCAGCGGCGATGCATCAAGGGCTGGTCGACAACACGTGGACGGCCACCAATCGCGCACAACCACCACCACCACAACAACAACGACAACGACAACGACAACGACAGCACATTCGACACAATCGCCATCGCGATCGCGATCACCACCAACGCCGCCACCAGCAGCGGGCCCCATCATTGCCGTCAAGGCGGCAGAGCAGCTGCAGACACACGTGAAGCAAGAAGACGACCTGCTTGGTAAAGTGTTGCCGCTGGCCGCACACGCGCTCCTGGCGCTTGCGGCGCTGCACCACGACGCACCCCAGCACCTTCCCCAGCAGATGGCAGAGGCAACATACCGCACACGGCAGGATGCGGCTCTGGCGCGGTGGGACACCACCGCCACATCCTCCACTACCTCTTCCTCCACTACCTCTTCCTCTACTACCACCACCTCCTCCTCTACTACCACCACCTCCTCCTCCACCACCTCATCATCATCTTCTTCTTCTTCTTCTTCTTCTTCTTCTTCTTCTTCTTCTTCTTCTTCTTCTTCTTCTTCTTCTTCTTCTTCTTCTTCTTCTTCTCTCTTCTCTTCTTCTTCTCTCTCTCTCTTCTCCGCAGGGAAAAGGGGGCGGGTGTGGGCATGTGGTGCCGACGAAGGAGGTGTGGCTGCTTGATTGGACGCGCGCGTGTGATGGTGACAGCTCCAGGGGCACCACCAGCAATGACAACAGCCGCTGCAGCAGCGCACCGCCGCCACCGTCAACATCGGCAACACCTCCGCCAACAGCACAAACTGACAATAATGACGACGATGACAACGATGACGGTGATGATGGCGATATGGTGATGAAGGCGAGCGGTTCGAGCGAGGACAAGGTCGGCCGGAATGGCAGTGGTGTAGGCAACAGTGCTGGTGGTGATGGCGACACGCGTGATTGGGGCCAGCAATTTGGTTCGATTCCAAGCACTTTTGGGGGATCGCTGCTCCAGCGCCAGGCCGTTGTGTCGTTTCCTCTTCCCAGCGACAGAGCGGCACTGGCAAAGGCAGCACTCGCTCTCTACGACTTTATCCACAACGTGCGGTGGCTGTGCATGCGCGTGTGTGTGCGTGGGGGGATGGGGGAGTGCGCGCGTTTGTGGTTGCTTGGTTGTGTCTGTCTGTGTGTGTGTGTGTGTGCGTGGGGGGGGGGGATGCGCGCGCGTTTGTGGTTGCTTGGTTGTGTCTGTCTCTGTGTATGTGTGCGTGTGTGTGTGTATGTGTGTGTGTGTTTGATTGCTCGTCTTATTTGCCTCTTGGTTTGTTCTTGCCTTGTCTCTGGCACATCTGTTCCCCTTATCGCTCACGCACACACAAAACCATACACACACTCGCAGGCCTCTCTGATGGAGGAGCAGACGCTGGTGCGGCAGACAGGCAACGCGCACAACGAGATGGCCAAAGTGCTGATGGACCAGCTGTCGGAGATGCCGGCACTCACTGCCTGGTCTGCCGCGCAATTTGAAGAGCAGAAGCAAATGGCGTGTGCGCATTTCTTCCGCGCGCTGGCGGCGTTTCGCAACCTGCGGGACCGCGTGAACCAGGCCGTCATCAACTGCAACCTGGCCAAGCTCATGCGCATCAGTTACGCGCGCAACCAACTCCACATGAATGCGCAGGAAGCACAGCGTGCGCGGCGTCGTGGCGGCTGGTGGTGGCGATGGTGGTGGCAGTGGCGCAGTGCACGATGCAAGCAAGGA
>NW_004754899.1:288124-290918 GCF_000188695.1 Salpingoeca rosetta | reverse complement strand
CTCTTGCTCTCTTTGTCCCTTTGGGTCGCGGTGGAGCAGATAAAGATCAGCGCAACCCCCTACAATCGGGGTCTTCATTATACCTAATTCCTTTATCCCCCGCTCCTCACGCACCAACTGACAGACAAAAAATACCTTATACGCTATAAAACCTCACTTTACACAAAACGCATTGCCCAGCGTCGCAACATAGCCTCCGAGCTGGCCCTGGGTGGCACATATACGGTGTTTTCTTACCACCGAGGACGTCTCCCACCCTTGCGTCTCGTTTCCTACCCTCTTTCCCGCGGCGCGGCTGCCTCAACAGCACCAGCTTGGAGAAACCACAAGAAGCAGCGCATGCGCGCTGGTGAGGGAGCCGATGAAGGTAGCAGTGGTGAGGGTGGAGAGGATGTGTTTGATGAAGTGGCGCAGCAGCGGCAGCAGGTGGTGGAGGTGTGCTCTGCCATCCGCGCGCGACTGCAGGATCTTCTGGAGGCGTTGGTGGGAGACGGTGGCGGTAATAAGGCTGGGCGGAGCAGGAACAAGAAGAAGGGCAGGAGAGAATACAAGGAGAGAGCGCGTGCGCAGCTCAGTGCGTGCACTGCTCTTGCATCACGCGAGTTCACGTCTCCCGACGACCTGAGGCGCTTGATGACGCTGTTGCAGCAGTGCCGGCCTCTGCTATCGTGATGTCGCCTGCATCTTCTTCGTTTCTTCTTGCCGTTGCAGCGATGTGGTTGTACGTTGTGCTTTGCTGTATGGCTGTTATTTTTGATGGTTGTTCTTGGATGATGGGTATTGGGCGGTGTAGATATTGGACGGTTGTCACTCAAAAGTACACACCACAACACGGAAAGAAGCAGTTGCTATGGCACGAATGAAGCGTGGACCATCGAGAATCGGAGAGCGAGCGTAGGAGCGTAGTCCGAAAGTAAAACATGTAAATGTGAATGTGGCATGGGCGTTGATGAAGCAATGAGCTGCATTGGAAGGCGTTGGTGAGCATATGGTCGTGTGCAAGAGAGCTCAACGCAGCGGAGGCACGCGCGTGGTGTTGATGAGAGCACCTGCAGCGTGTGGCTCTGGTGGGTGTCTGGGTCTTCCACAGTGACAGTGACGAGAGGCAGCGAGAAGGTGTTCTCTGGCACGCGCGTGGTACTGAGGGAGATGCGTTCTGGCGGCCTGTTAGTGTCATCACTGCACGTCGGGCCGCCCCACTCGCCGACACATGCGCACTCAAACGCGTTCACCAGGTCCGTGCACACGCCGCCGTTCATGCACGGCTGGGCAGCGCACTCGTCCACCTCCACACACGTCCCTTGGAACGTGTAGTTGCCTGTCACCGTGCAGGTAGCCGTGTAGGTGGCGGTAGCCTGTGCATCGCCCGTGGTGGTGTAGCCATCATCGCACGTGTACAGCGCCTGCTGCTGGTAGGTGCGGGGCTGGTCTTGGCTGGCCACGGTGGCAAAGGGACGAGAAGGCGGCAGCCCACACGACAGCACATCGCACGAGCGCCCATCCGCTTGCAGCTCAAACCCGGCAGGGCAGGAGCACTCAAACGACCCAATTGTGTTGGTGCATGCGTCTTGGCACGCCGTGCTGAACGACTGCTCTTGTTGGGCGCTGTTGCCGGTTGCGGCCGTGTAGGCTGCATACGCGTCTGGGTCGCACTCGTTGACGTCATGACACGCCAGCTCCGTGTTGGTGTAGGTCTGATCGGCCCGGCACGTGCGGGTGAACGAGGTCATGTAGGCAGACGTGCTGTCTGGGGGAAGGAGGGTGGTGAGCGTGCTGCCGAATGTGGTGTCGTAAACGACGTTACCGGAGTGGCACGAGTACACAACAGAGTCCTCAAAAGTGGACGTCTGCCATCCCGCTCCAGTCATTGGTAGTTGCAGCGGCGTCAATATGCTTGTGATGACCGGTGTCGTTGACAAGCTCGGCATCATGGCATGCATCAGAGGCGGTGGCGCTGCTGGCCCGTATACAGGTGCAGGCAGTGCTGGTGGGAATGGGCCTGATGCGCCCCGAGTAGGGGTTGTATGAGTGGTGCCGCGTTCACGAAGACCGGTTGTGGTGGCTGTGGTGGTTGTGATAATGGCGGCGCGGTTGCATCTGCCGTAGGTGCGCCGCCTCTGCCGCGTGCTATCCCCCGTACACTCGCTCTCCCTCCACCTCGTCGACCACCCCGACCACCACCTTCACCACGTCCCCTGCCTCTACCCCTGCCTCGACCCCTGCCCCTGCGATTACGCGTGCGGTTGCGTGGTTGTCGCTCCAGTCTGTTCTCCTGCGGTCGCCCGGGCTGTATGACTGCAGGTGGTGGCAGCATGTCGCAAGGCACGCTCGACGCCTCCAACGGCACACGCAGGCCAAAGTCATGCCAGGCTTGCACGTAGACGGCTTGCTTGAACATGTCGTGGATCTACTTGTATGTGTGTATGTGTGTGTGTGTGCGTGTGCGTGTCAGCAAGCACGCAAATGCATGTGCATGTGTGCATGTGTGTGTGTGTCTGCATGTGTGTGTGTGTCTGCGTGCTCGTATGTGTGTTGATAATTGGACTCATTCACATCAATTTCTCTAGCCAAGTCTGTGAGACGTACGGTGTGAGCGCGAGGATGGTTGATTGCAACGATGTGTTTGCAGGGAAGCCCGCTGTAGTTCTTGTGGTAGATGCAATTGCAGACGCCATTCGCTACAGTCACTGTCTGTATGGGGATGACACATGGCAAATGGAAGGGTGGTTGTGGGCGGTAGGGCTGGATAGGCACGGAGGTACGTAACCGAGATACACGCATGCGCGTGTACGTG
>NW_004754899.1:285447-287991 GCF_000188695.1 Salpingoeca rosetta | reverse complement strand
ACACACACACGCATGCACACACACACACTCACACACACACACAAACACACACACACACACAGACGCACGCACGCACGCACGCACACGCACACGCACACACACACACACCTTTCTCGTGCCACCTGCACCATCTGGAGACCAGTACCAAGGATGGCCTGGTCAACGCGCGCAAGCGTCTGGGATGTGACTGTCCGATTGCTGTTGCGGCAAGTATGTATGCCCAGCTGATTCACTCTAAACCTTCCGCAAGGCTGTATCGTGCTGGTACAGCAGTAGAGACACCCAAGCGGGGAAGGGTCACTTGCGTTCATGTTAAGCGCATCCTGGCGCCTCTTCTCGTTGCTGCAGATGACACGAATGGCGAAAGTGTCCGAAGCGTACACCTGCGTGCATGGAAGAGAAAAGAAGAGGGGATGAAGGAGAATTGTAGACGGAGAGAGTGTGTGTGGGAGAGAGAGACAGACAGAGAGTGTGTGGGTGAGAGGGTGATAGAGAGAAAGTGTGTGTGTATGTGGGAGAGCGACAGAGACAGAGTGAGCGTGTGTGTGGGAGAGAGTTATTGAGTGAGAGAGTGAGTGTGTATGTGGGAGAGCGACAGAGAGACAGAGAATGAGAGTGAGTGTGTGTGGTGTGTGTGAGTATAGAGAGAGACAGAAAGGCAGACAGAGTGAGTGGACGCGCGTGCTTCCTTGCTCGCATGCAAGCACGTACAAACACAGGACGTGGGCGCATACGCATGCACCGAGGTAAGGCACTCACACGGTGGTTGCATCCATCTCATGGAACACAGCGACGGCTGTGAAAGCACGTAACACACCATCCTTGCTCTTGAACATGGTTCCCGGTTTCAAGTCCGCATATGCCTGCTGGAGCATCTGCGAGATGCGCCGCTGGGTTGCTTGGTGTGCCGCCTCTGCAGTTCGCTGCATCGTCATGAGAACAGAGATCACTGCCCTGCAGAAGAGAGCATGCAAACGCACGCAGTTAGTATGGGAAGAGATTCCAATGTTGACAGTGCGGAGGAGGTGAGGCACGAGGACAGTGGCAGAGACAGGTGTGCGTGTACAGGGCAGAGAGAGAGAAGAGAGAGAGAGAGAGACAGAGAGAGATAGACAGAGAGAAGAGAGAGACAGAGACAGAGAGACAGAGAGAGACAGAGACAGAGAGAGAGAGAGACAGAGAGACAGAGAGAGACAGACAGAGAGACACACACACACAGGCACACACACAGGCACACACACACTCACACACACTCTCTCTCACTCACACACAAACACACACACACACACACACAAACACACACACACATACAAACACACACACATAAACACACACTTGCTGTTACCTTGCGCTGCCTGCCCCTTCTTCATGTGCAAACTCTTAAAGCAACAGCAGCACGCTGAACACGTTCAGCGCGTGCGTCGTTTTCTTGAACCGCCACGTGTGCGACACAAAGAGTACGGTTCCATTGCCCCCCGCGTCGTGGAGTGGTTGTGCAGCAGATCAATTTTAATGCAGCAACCGTCTCTCTTGTTGCTTGCGTGAATGCCTGCACATCTGTTTTTTTTTTTCTTTGCTGCCGAAAAGTGGCTCTCACACCGACAAAACGCACCGCACACCTTCTGCTTGCCGTGTTGGCAGAGAAGGAAAGTCCTTGCGTTTCTGGCAACACCTGCCCCCGATTTGGAAGCACTTTCCCTCGACGAGCCCAGAGAAGAAGGTAATGTTGGAACAACAACAATACACCAGCACAAACACACAAGCAGATCATGTGTTGTGCACGAGAAAGCGAGGCGAAGGAGGAATCGGCGCCCTCCGACAAGCCCCAAGATGCTGTTGCCGACACTCTTCAGGAAGCCATCACCCCACTCCGAGCACAACAGCAGCTGCCGATGCATCTGAAAGCACTGACACCAAGTTGCAGGTGCGCGCACTGTGTGTGTGTGTGCATGTGTGTGTGTGCATGTGTGTGTGTGCATGTGCATGTGTGTGTGTGTGTGTGCGTGTGTGTGTGTGTGCGTGTGGGTGTGGGTGTGTGGGTGTGGGTGGGTGTTTGTCCGTTTGTGTGCCGTTTGGTGCTCACTCACTAGTACTTCCTCACTTCCACTTTCCACTTTCGTTGATGCTGTTGCGCTGCACTACAGGCATGCCGTGCACCTCGTGCGTGTCCAACATCGAGGGCGTATGCCCGGCGCGCACGGCATTGTGTCGTGTGGGCCTGCTGGCTGGCACCGCGACGGTGGAATACGACTCCGCGCCGGTGAAGCCCTGCAGCCATCATCGCCAGCATCGGCAAGGTCGGCGGATACAAAGGCCCACCAGGAATCGCACACATTCAGCACAAGGCATGACGTACCTCAGCATAAGGTATGCGATGTGCGCGGCACTGCATCTCTGCTTGTCTGTTTTGCTTGCATGCACGCGTGGTGGCTTGTATGTACGCATGCCTGCTTTCCACTTCAACCACTCATCATGCTGTTACCGCCGCCGTTGCTGCTGTTGGCCACGCATGACAGGCGACGCTGAGAGCCCTGCCTGCCTGGT
>NW_004754899.1:258889-263889 GCF_000188695.1 Salpingoeca rosetta | reverse complement strand
CTCCTGCGCAACGCGTGTGTGTCTGTGAACGAAGACGGGCTGCTCGACACCATCCTTACTACGTTCATCAAGGTGCAGCCCGGCGGTATTGAGCGCGCGCTGGAACGCGTGCTTGCCATCCACAACACACCGGTGCCTGCAGGCACGGGCCACGCCTCTGCCAACGAGGACCGCGCACGCGCGGCGCTCAAGTACATGCTGCTGCTTGTGGACGTGGATGTGTTGTACAACGAAGCCCTCGGCTCGTACAACCTTGAATTTGCCCTCATGGTGGCACAGGTACGCATACGTGTGCGTGTGCGTGTGTGTGCTGTATGTGTGTGTATGTGTATGTGTGTGCTGTATGTGTGTGTGTGTTGTATGTGTATGTTGGTGCGTTTGTTGCAATATGTCGCGCTACGTGTCGAACTAATGCTTTTGTTGTCGTTGCAATGCTCAACGCACACACCCATTCACACGCACACACTGACACTCACACGCACGCACACACGCAACACACACACACACACACACGTAACACACACACACACACGTAAAACACACACACACACACTGACACACTCCATCTCGACATTTGTGTAGGTTGCACAGAAGGACCCGAAGCAGTACCTGCCGTTCCTGAATGCGCTTCGACAGGAGAGCGAGGTGCTGCGCCGCTATCGCATCGACCTCCACCTCAAGCGCTTCCACAAGGCCCTCCAGCACCTCTCCAACGCAGGGCCCGCCCACTTTGAAGAGTGCTTGGCGCTGATGAAAGAGCACGAGCTGTACCCGGAGGCCATGCGCATTTTCCGCGATCATGACGCAAGCGAGGTACGCGCCGTAGCGGGAGCCTATGGACAGCACCTGCTGGCTAAACGCGAGTACAACCAGGCCGGCATCCTTCTGGAGAGGGCGGGCCTGTACGACGTGGCGCTCAAGGCATACGTGCACGCGCTCAACTGGCGACAGGTGTTTAGTCTGACGTCACTGCGTGCGGTGCCGCGGGAGGAGGTGAAGAAGGTGGCTGTCGACATGAGCGAGGCGCTTGTGGGCGTGCACCGCTTCCACGATGCCGCACATGTGCTGCACGTGTACGGCGACGACGCAACAGCAGCGGCAGAGCTGTATGTGAAGGGCAAGCACTGGGATGACGCGTGCCTGCTCGCCAGTCAGCAGCAGCAGCAGCAACAGCAGGGGGATGCGATTATGCGGAACATTGTGTCCCCGGGCGTGCTGGCTGCGCTGCGAACCATGTGCGAGCAGTACACGGACATGTCTGCGCTCATTGCCAAGCGCACGGAGCGGCTGTGCGTGGTGCGTGCAGGCAAGCTGGAGGACCGCCGCCTTGAAGCTCTTGGGCTCCTCCCTGGGGACGACGGCGAGTTTGGCGACGCGGCGGACGGCGCTGCGAGCGACCTGTACAGCGAGGCGAGCACCGCGCGCTCCCGGCGCTCGGGTCGCACACGCGCAACCCGCACGTCGCAGCGGTCACGGCGGACAGCGGCGTCGTCGGCGCGGTCGTCCAAGGGGCGGCGCAAGCACCAGGCGAAGAAGTATTCGCTCAAGGAGGGCGGGATGTTTGAGGAGGAGGCACTGGTGCACGCGCTGCGAAAGCTCGTGGTGCAGGTGGACAAGGACCAGGATGTGGTGCGTGAGACGCTGCTTGCTGGCCTGCGCATGGGCCACGACGACGCCGTGGACAGCCTGCAGGAGGCGTACGATGCCTGCAGGCACACCATCCAGGCGTGCATGCCGCGCATCTGGCCGCCGCCGTCAACGCTCGTGCACCGGCTGCCACTCGGCGTCATCCGCTTCCTCGCTGGCGGCACCAGCACAACAGGGATGATGGCAGCAGCAACGGGACCCATTCCAGGTGTCGCTGGTGTTGGTGTTAGTGGTGGGTTTGAGAGTGGAAGTGTGGCTGCGCATGCGCAGGCGTTGCTGGAGCAGCAGCGTGCCATGCATGCACCCCACCTCACCGGCACGGCCCCAGCAACAAGTATGATGGCGCCAACGGCCGCCACCATAACCACCGCCACGGCTACCGCCCCTCCTGCCAGCGGCGTGTTCACGTCGCCCGGCCCTGCGTATGGCGGCCCACTCCTCAAGGTACATCACCACGATGGCAACAATTATGACGGTGGCGATGATGATGATGATGACGGCGAGACGATGCAGCTTGCAGCCCGACCAGATTTCAAGCCCGCACACTCGTGGCGCGTTATCACAGAGAAGCACCGCAAGACCAAACGCAAGTGATCACACGTGTGTGTGTGTGTGTGTGTGTGTGTGTATGTGTGTGTGTGTGTGTGATTGTGTGTGTGTGTGTGTGTGTGGGATTGTGGGATTGTGTGTGTTGTGGCCAAGTCACTTGCGGTTCCGTCACGTTCAGTTGTTGCGAGGCTGTTTTGGCATAGTGTCTCCCCAGTCGAAGATGTTTATGGGCGTGAGCACAGTGGCAACAAGCACACCATGTGGTTTTCAGCACGAGACATACACAAACGAGCGAGAGCACGTGCTCCCAGACGCACACAACAGACACAACCACAGAGAGAAAACATCACATTACAATGCGACGTTAACCACACAATTATCACACACACACACACACTCACACGAGAACAAGCGAGACAGTTGAGTGGACAGGTACGAACGTAAGCAAGAACACAACAGACACGCAAAACGAGCGTGCATCGGCTTTAGCTGTCGTTGGCAAAGTCCTCAGGGTTCTTGCGCTGGTTGGCGGCAAACTGGTCCTTGCCCCACTGTTGATGGTTTTGATGGAGTGTGTGTGTGGCGTGTGGTGTGTGGTGTGTGGTGTGTGTGAGTGTGTGTGTGTGCGTGCGTGTGTGTGTGTGTGTGTGTGTGGTGTAGCTTTGCACACGCGGGGGTTGCACGATAGTGTGTGGTGTATTGGCGTATCTCTGCCATGGTTGTGCAGACGCTCAGCACGGTTCGTTTCTCCACAATAACCACAACAAACCTTGAAGATGAGAGCACCGGCCAGGAGACCAGGGAGCATGGTAGGCAGGGCATCTGCTGCCTCCTTTGCACCGTTCGCAACACCCTGCAGTATTTGCGTGCGTGTGTGTGTGTGTGTGTGTGTGTGTGTGTGTGTGTGTGTGTGTGTGTGTGTGTGTGTGTGTGTGTGTGTGTGTGTGTGTGTGTGTGTGTGTGTGTGTGTGTGTGTGTGTGTGTGTGAGGGTTACGTTAGGTTGCCTTGAGGGAAACGCAAGCATGCGGTCAACAATGCAACGGGTCTGTTTGGTTGACGTTGACAACATACGCGAGTGAGGAAGCCGCTGACGGCCTTCTGACGGAATGGAGTGAGCTGGAAGGTCACGAGACCGTGTGCGTTGCGCACGAGGCTACCGAAACCGTGGGCACCCTGTGTGTGAGGTATGTATATGTGTGCGTGTGTGTGTGTGTGAAGCAGTGATAAGAGAGGGATGAGTGATGAGAGCGTGATGAGAGCGTGATGAGAGCGTGAGCATGCAAACGTAAGTGTACGTGCATGACCACTGACTGTATCTGGTAGGAGCCCTTCGAAACAGACCATCACCACACACACACACACACACACACACACACACACACACACACACACACACACACACACACACACACACACACACACACACACACACACACACACACACACATGAACCGCACCATTGTTGTTGTGTTGTTGTTGCTGTTGAAACAAAGAGCGAGATGGCCTGTGTATGCACAGCGATGATGCACAGCAATGATGAACAACAAGTGAGGACCGTCAGTTCAACGTGCGAGCGCTAGAATGCAAAGCATCACCGCACATAAACGCAGTGTGACCAAAGCAACCAAGCTGGCAAGGCAACACAGCGAAAGCACAGCAGCCTCCTCTCCATCTCCACCAGCACTCACGCAACACACGAATCTGTGGTCAAACGAGAAATGGTGTATGATATGCTGTATTTTTCCTCATCGCACGCAACAGGTGGATATGAGCAGCAGTGTGTGTGTGCTGTGTGTGTGTGTGTGTGTGTGTGTGTGTGTGTGTGTGTGTGTGTGTGTGTGTGTGTGTGTGTGTGTGTGTGTGTGTGTGTGTGTGTGTGTGTGTGTGTGTGTGTGTGTGTGTCGACACTTGCACTGCTTTCAAGCCTGTGTCTGTCTACACTTGCACTGCTTTCAAGCCTGTGTCTGTCTACACTTGCACTGCTTGCATTTGGGCTGCCGGTTGTACTTCATCCTTTCCATCGTCCACTCACGGTCTCTCACACCGCCACAACCTTTGTGTGTCTCGCTGTGCAAGTACAGTCTTCCCCTCTCGTGTCCCCCACGCTCAGCACAAAAAGAGAAGATGTTCGGTCAGGCTGTCAAGGCGCTGCGCCCCATCCGCGAGTTTCTCGTCGGCTTTGCTGTCACGGGCTACATCTTCCTCTCCATCGACATCACAGACGAGATGAAGGAGAACTCCAGTACGTTGTGACATCATCGTGTGCGTGTGTCTGTGTGTGTGTTGGGGGGGCGTTGTGTGCTCGTGTCTGTGTGTCTGTGTGTGCGTGCGTGTGTGTCTGTGTGTCTGTGCGTGTGTGTTATGATTATGTCTGCGTGTTTTTGCCTTCGTGTGTGCGTGCTTGTGCTAAGATTTGCGTGTGTACGTACATCCATGTGCTGTTCTTTTCTGTTGAGATGGATCATGTGCACGTCTGACACCCTCCTCTCTCTGCACCCCTCTCCCTTCATCCAACACGTCATTGCCTCGTCTTCTCACACCACCCACCCGTTCTTCTTCATTTGCTTCCTTGCACGACGACAACTGTTTTACCACAGAGTACCTCAACCCCCACAAGCACCACGATGAGCACCACTAAGCTGTTGTGAGTGTGTCCTTGTCCTTGCTTGATGTGCTGTGTTGTGTTGTGTTGTTTGAGAGTTGCTGCACGTGATTGTGTGTGATTGCTAGCTCGCTTCGGGATTAAGTGTCTAGACCCGGTACAGTTGACAGCTCGTACGTGCTCCCGGTACTGCGCCACGAT
>NW_004754899.1:251389-256389 GCF_000188695.1 Salpingoeca rosetta | reverse complement strand
AGCAGGTGATGGGAGGATTGGTCGTGGGATGGTGGTGGTGTGTAGTAGTATTGGGGGGGGGGGCAGCGGAGCATTGCTCTCTTTCTTCAGTGTTGTTGCAGTTGCAGTTGTGCATTCGCACACACACACACAATCACACGATCACACACACACACACACATGCACACATACTTTCACACTTACACACTCAATCACACACACATACAATCACACAATCACACGCACACACATACACAGCTGATGGACACGCGGAAGAGGGAAGCAATGTCGGCGCGGCAGCAGCAGCACCAGCACGAACGCACCCTCCTCGACCAGGAATCGTTCAACTGGAGCAAGACCCTCACTTGATGATATGACGCACGGATGCATGGATGATGATGGTGGTGGTGGTGGTGGTGATGTCGTGATGGCCGTGACAACAATGGTATGATGACGGATGCGTGGGTGCATGGATGGATAATGGTGGTGGTGGTGATGATATTGAAGCCCGCCACCACCGCGTCTGTACACATGTACACGAGGAATCAACGTGTCGTGACGTGTCCTACGCCTTCGACCATGCCCTGTCTGATGTGAATCGTACTCTTCCCTCCCATTCCCCTTCCTCTTCCGTATCCTGTGTTGTCTTGCCTCCTCAAAACACACACGTCAACACAGAAATGCTGTCTCGGTGTGCCTGCTGGCTTGCTTGCCTCGGTGTGTGTCGCATAGTTATGTATTATGAGCGTGTTCACATGCCACACGACAAGCACACTATTCGTGCGTCTGCCTCCCTTCCCCCTTCCTCTGTCTTCTTTCCTGTCCTGCTTTCGCATTAGTAATCGCTCCAATCCTTGATCCCCCCTCTCATCAGCAGCCCTCGCCTAACAAGTCCGAGCAACGGAGCACAACAGTGTTCACAATAAGAAGGAACACACGCACGCACACACACACACACACACACACACTCGTGCGTCGTTATTTGTTTGTTTGCTGGAGCTGTTTGGCGGCCTGCTGCTTGGCCATGCACTCCTTCAGCTCCCGCACTTTGCCCTGGCACTTGCGCCAGTCCCGATTGCTCTCCTCCATGCAATCCTGCATGCATGTGTGTATGTGTGTGTGTGTGCGATTCAGAGGTGAGGAGGCCGGAACAGGGACACGGCAAGACGAAGGGCAGTGGGTGAGAAAGGAGATGGCGACCGCAGTGACAGTGACACAGGGACGCACCAGCAGAGCAAAGTGCTCCTGCTTGCAGCCAGACTTCTCGACGAGAACGTCATATGGGTCTTCCTCTTCCTCCTCTTCGTCATCGTCATCTCGCGGCTCTGAGCAACGAAAGGACATCCATTCAACAACACAACACAGTCACCAACAAGCGCACAAGTAGGTGTGAGAGTGACACACACACACACACACACACACACACACACACACACACACACACACACACACACACACACACACACACACACACTTGCGCACCTTTGCGCACGGGGCGCCCGTGTCCTGGCCGTGGTGCTGACATGGCTGCTCTGTGCAACAACAACGATGACACACACACATACACACACACATACACACACACCAACAAGCCACAGCGCTGGTGTGAGCCACCTCCACTCTCGTGTCACATCACAAGGTCACCTTCACCCCCCCCCCCCCCCCCCCTTTGCAACAGCCAGCAACGCACCTTGCTCGGCGTCTTGATTTCGTTGTGTGTGTGTTGTTGCGCTTTCTCGTTTTGTTTGTTTGCATTTCTTCTCTCTCTTCTTCTCAACGAACAATCAGACGACGGAGCAGCAGAGCGACCTGCCTGTGTTGATGTTGTTGTGACAGGCAGGACGTTGACGTTGATACCAGCAGCCCAAGTGACAGAGATCTCTCCATCGTTTGCATCTTGTTGGCTCGTTTGGCTCCACAGAGCTCCTTCTTTCTGTTCATAAAGGTGGCTGCTGTGGACACAGACACACAGACACGCAGACTGACACACGCACAGAGACACACACGGTTTCCCGCGCTGACATCATCCTCGAGTCTCTCGCAAGCACGAAGCAACCAAGCAACGAAGCAGCGTGCCTGTCTGCCTTTCTGTCTCGGCCGAGGCCCCTTTTCTGACAACTGCCCAGCCGTCGTGTGGATGGGTGGGCCTTTGAGACCTCTTCGTTCGCTCGCCTCCTCCGTGCTCGCATAGCGAGCGTTCGCTTGGCCAGGCAATTTCGTGTGTCCGCCTTTCTTCGGGAGTCGAGGTGGTGTGATTGATCGCTGCACACTCAAGCGTGCGAGTGAGCAAGGCGATCCAGCAAGAAGATACAGCAGCAGCAGCAGCACCATCCGTGCGCCAGACAGCAGACATCAGATCAGCAGGGTCGGCATAGCAGCATACCTCCTGTGTTCATACCCACCTTACATTTTGACACATCTTTCCTGGTTCATCATGGACCTCAACAGCCGCGTGAGTGCCCCCTGCTTGCACATGCGTGTGTCTGTGCGTGCGTGCGTGTGTGTGTGTGTGTGTCTGTCTGTCTGTCTGTCTGTCTGTCTGTCTGTCTGTCTTTGTGTGGGCATGTGCGTGAGTATGTGTCTGTCTGTGTGTCTTGTGTCGATCTGTCTGTCTGCGCGGCAACCCTCTTCCCTTTGCATACACACACACACACTCATCCGTCCTGCCCCACCACCTCGCCCCCTTACTTCGCCCCGCGTTCTTCCCAACTCCCCCAACTTCCCCCATCTCCAGCACGGGTCGGCGCAGGTGTCGCCGACAGAGTCGCTCGACAACCAGCGGCACCACCTGCCCCGCTCCGAACATGGCAGCCGCACATCCAGCCGCGCAAGCGAAACAACACAACAGCAACAGCAGCAACAACAACAACAATTACAGCAACAGCAACACCACCAACAACAGCAGCAGCCGATACAGCAGCCGCATCAACGCGAGCAGCAGCAAGACGCTGACGACACATCCATCTCCATCCACCCGGATATTAGCGGGTACACGGTCGATGTGGAGAAGCTCCTGGGCCATGGCGCGTTCGCGGACGTCTACCAAGGTGTGTGAATGGATGTGTGTGTGTGTGTGTGTGTGTGTGTGTGTGTGTGTGTGTGTGTGTGTGTGTGTGTGTGTGTGTGTGTGTGTGTGTGTGTGTGTGTGTGTGTGTGTGTGTGTGCATCTGTCTATGGCGCGCATCCAAATCCGTCATGCTCACAACTACTCACCCCACTCACCCTCTTCATCATCACCGACGCTCGACCGCAGGTCACAGCGCGGAGAGCAACTCGCTTGTTGCGGTGAAGGTGATGCCGCTGACGACGGCGGCAAAGGAGCGGCGGTACTTTACGGAGCTCGCCATCACCGAGCACGTGCAGGACCTCTGCCCGGGCGTCGTCCAGCTCCTCGACCACAGGGAACGCGACGTACGAACTGTGTGTGTGTGTGTGTGTGTGTGTGTGTGTGTGTGTGTGTGTGTGTGTGTGTGTGTGTGTGTGTGTGTGTGTGTGTGTGTGTGTCTGTGTCTGTGTGTCTGTGTGTCTGTGTGTGTCTGTGTCTGTGTGTCTGTGTGTGTGTGTCTGTCTGTGTCTGTGTGTGTCTCCCACCCTCTTACCCCTCACTGCCTTCTTGCTCACGCACCACCACCCATTCCACCCCTCACACCCACCCCTCACACCCACCACTCACCACCACCACCCCCTTTACAGCGTGTCGGGTATCTCGTGTTCCGGCTGTGCGAGAAGCGGGACATCTACCACATGCTGCGCCCGTCAGACCGCCACCACCTCAGCGGCGGTCTCCAGCCGGCGCAGATCCTGCCCTGCTTTGTCCAGCTCGTCCACGCCGTTCGCTCCCTCCACGCCCGCGGCGTCGCCCACCTCGACATCAAGCCTGAGGTGCGGTGTGGTGTGTTGGGTTAGTGGGTTGGTGGGTTGGTGGGTTGATGTGTGAGTTTTGTCTGTGTGCCTGTGTGCCAGACAGGTTGTTTGTGAGCTGTTTGCTCGTGTATTGCAATGCGTTTCCATACGCCTCACTACCTTGGTCGCCACCACCACCACCACCACCACCACCACTGCCAGAACATCCTTGTGACGGCTGCTGATCAGATTGTGCTGTGTGACTTTGGCCTGAGCGTCATGCTCGCTGATGGGCCCGCGTACGGCGCCCGCGGCTCTCTCACGTCCGTAACACGCACGCTCGCGCTTGCTGCTGCTGTTGTTGTTCGGGGGATGCGTGTGTGTGTGTGTGTGTGTGTGTGTGTGTGTGTGTGTGTGTGTGTGTGTGTGTCTGTCTGTCTGTCTGTCTGTCTGTGTGTATGTATGTGTGTCTGTCTGTCTGTCTGTCTGTCTGTGTCTGTCTGTGTGTCTGTGTGTGTGTCTGTGTGTGTGTCTGTGTGTGTGACTCCGTCTGTGCCTGTCTCTCATCCCCACTCTCTCCCTATGCTCTGTTTCTCCCTCGTTCAACTCCACCCACCTCCATGCATCGTCCGCTCATCTTCATCCCCTCTCCCATCTCCATCACCAGGTATGCGTCGCCGGAGAATGTACTGTGTTATTACCGCCGCCAGCGTGGGCTGTCCACCAGCGGATATGATGGCGCAAAGGCGGACGTGTGGTCGTGTGGCGTTGTGCTGTTCACTTTCCTCTACGGCTGCACCCCGTGGGATGTTGCGTACGAGCCCGAGAGCCACGAGTACCGCGCGTATGTTGCAGCCGACGGCCACCCGGCAGCCCGCCCCTGGAACAACATGTCCTCCGCCTTCCGCACCCTCTTCCACGGGTGAGCGAGTGCATTGTGTGTGCACGTGCGTGTGAATGGATTGTGTGTGTGTGTGTGTGTGTGTGTGTATGTGTGTGTGTGTGTGTGTCTGTGCGTGTAAGTATGTGCCATGTGTGTGTGTGTCTGTGTGTGTAATTGTGTGTGTGTGTGTCTGTGCGTGTAAGTATGTGCCATGTGTGTGTGTGTGTGTCTGTGTGTGTGTGTGTTTGCAACTGCGATGCCACCATTTTCGACCTGCGTATCACCCCCTGCTGAC
>NW_004754899.1:242393-251289 GCF_000188695.1 Salpingoeca rosetta | reverse complement strand
TGGGTGTATGTGTCTGTGTGTGTGTGTATGCGTAAGTGTGCTCGCGTGGCCGTCACATCACTCCATGGTGGTTTGTTTTTCCAATTGCGTGGGCGCTCACACGCTGTCGCTGATTCGCACGCTTTCCCACACACACACACACACACACACACACACACACACACACACACACACACACACACACACACACACACACACACACACACACACACACACACCACCTGCGCCACGTCAGGACATTGAGGAGAAGAAGAGGGCGAAATTGGAACGGCAGCAGCGGGAGGAGGAGGAGCGAAGAAAGAAGAAGGAGGAGGAGGCAGCAAAGATGAAGGCCATGGCACAGGCGACTGGCGGTGCTGTTGGTAAGGATGGTGCTGCTGGCGAGGATGCAAGCTGGCTTGCCAAGGACATTGTTGTCAAGATCATCAACAAGACGCTCGCTGACGGCAAATACTACAAACGCAAGGGATACGTCAAGGTCTGAACGTGCGTGTGTGTGTCTGTCTGTCTGTGTCTGTCTGTGTATCTTTATGGGCGCGTATATACATGGTGTCACCTTTTGCTCTTTTTGCTTTCCGATCGCACGCAGCACCTCTCCCCACATCAGCATATCCTCCTCCTCCTCATCATCATATGCTCGTCACCTCAAACCCCCCCCCCCCTCTTTTTCCTCGTGCAGAGTTTGGCTGATGCGTACACGGCGAATGTGCGACTGCTTGACTCCAAGACCACGCTGCGATTGGATCAGGTCTGACATACACGCACGCACATGTTGTCAGTGGTGGTGGTATTGGTTGCAGCTTTGTTGCAGTACACACACACACACACACACACACACACACACACACACACACACACACACACACACACACACACACACACACACACACACACACACACACACACACACGCAACAGCGACTCATTTCCTCATCCACTATCTCTGTGCTGCATTGTTCCGTCTCAATGGTTCATCCCTCCCCACTCCTGCGTGTGTGCACTGTAGGCGTATCTGGAGACGGTGATCCCAAGTGTTGGCGGACACGTGCTCATTCTCCACGGGCCCCACGCCAACTGCCTCGGCAAGTTGAAGGACATTGACTACGACAAGTTCAGTGCGGACATCAAGGTGCTGGAGGGCAGTGGTAAGGGCACGCGCGTCATGCTGCCCTACGAGCACTTCAGCAAGTTCTACGAACCAAAGGCATAGCCGTCGCACTCTTTCTGTGTGTATGTGTCTGTGTCTGTGTCTGTGTCTGTGTCTGTGTATGTGTGCGCGCGTTTTTTTGTTTTGTTTTTGCGTGCTGCACACACGTCTGTTGACATTGATGTCCATATTGCTACTTGTTATCTTCGCTGCCCGCTTTTATTGCCTGTGCTTGCGACACCAATGCCAACGCCATCGTAGCACGTGCGAATATACGATATCCGACGCAACAACACACGCGCTCTGCAGTCGGTCGATAATGTTGAAATGACACAACACACACGCACACATGCACACACATGCACACATACATTCACTTTCACACGTGTATCGATCGTTCAGTTACAATAATGTCCACTGCTTGCCATGTGCCACGCTACGTGCCACCTATCTTCGCTCGCTTGCTTGCAGGCCCACGCCTTTGCTGCTGTTGTGAGCGTGAGCGTGGTTGTTGTTGTGAGTGTGAGCGTGGTTGATGTTGTTGTGAATGTGATTGCTGCTGCGATTGCTTGCTGTGACCGGGGCGGGATCGCCTCGTGTTGATCTCGCGGCACTCCTCCTGCGGCAGCGGAACCCTGCAGCAGCCGGTGTGTGTGTGTGTGTGTGTGTGTGTGTGTGTGTGTGTGTGTGTGTGTGTGTGTGTGTGTGTGTGGTGAGCTGACAAGAGTCTCGCCAACACGTGCAAGAGCACGTTCACAACCAAAACCACAAACGCTGAAGACGATGCGACAACGAGCTCAGCGTCACGCTCATGCATCGTCATGAACGCAAACACCATGTATGACCGCACACAGGACACGCACTCGCTCGGCAGAGAGGGCGGCGGTGTGGACTTGAAGAAGTCGTGTGCGAGGACAGCGGTGGCTGTGGGGCGGGCGTCTGGGTTGACGCGGAAGAGAAACATGGCAAACTTGACAAACTGGCGCGCAAAGTGCTGGCCGCCCAGAGCGCTGTTGGTGCATGATGGTGGTCGAGATGACAATGATGGATGTGGTGGGTGAAATATCAACAAGAAACAAAACCTCCACGAGTAACCACGCACACACACACACACACACACACACACACACACACACACATACACACATACACACACACACACACACACACACACACACACACACACACACACACACACACACACACACACACGCACACACACGACGCAACTGTTGACCTCACCTTGCCTTTGGCGTGAACCTTTGGGAAAGGGTGGACCTGCGTTTGTCCTTGAAGGAAATCCAGCTGTCCCTCCACGCTCGCCACGTGTCAAACTCCTGTGAGCCGCACAGCTGTTGTGAAGACGGATGAGCGAAGACGGGGGACGAGAATGGGGTGAGACGGGCGAGCGACGAGCACAAGGAACAAAGACGGAATGCTTCTGATGGCCGTGAGAAATAATACGTGCACGCGAAGCAGACAGCAAGCGATCACGTGACCACCACCATCACCACCATCACCACCATCATGTCACCACCAGTGCACGCCATCACCTCGTGTATGAGCGTCAACTGCGTGATGTCAAGCTCCTTGTCCGATTTGCCCGCTCGCGACTGATGATGATGATGATGATGATGATGATGATGATGATGGGTGGTGGTGATGGTGATGTGGAGGAGGTGATGGTGATGAACACAATGTAAGTCGTGATTCAGGACTGAATGTCAATGAACGGAAGCAATGGATAGCGCCAGCGAGTGACACGGAAGCCGTCACTGTGCCTCCAGCAAGAGCAAATGCGCATGTGTTCCACCTTGAGAATGACGTCGCGAGCCACCAGCTCCCCAACAACACACGCCTGTTGCGCCCAAGACGATGACGGGGGCGGTGATGGCAGCCATTAGGACATGCACAACACCACGAGCAACGAGTGTGCTTTGCTTGCGAAAGCCTGCCACTCACGTACACGTTCTCGACTAGCCAATCAACCAGCCAAACACACGCACACACACGCACACACACACACATGGCATGATATGCCTCCTCACCGCGCTCCAGATGTCTACGGCTGCGGTGTAGTGCGCCGGCGCGTACTTGTCAACGCCGAGGAGAATTTCGGGCGGGCGGTACCACCGCTGAAGAACACAGATGGTGGAGAAGTAAATTGGTGGTAGTGGTGGTGGTGGTAGTGATAAGCATACATGAGTGTGTCTGTCTGTGTGCGTGCGTGTGTCTGTGTCTGTGTGTGTATCACTGTCTGTCTGTCTGTCTGTCTGTCTGTCTGTCTGTCTGTCTGTCTGTCTGTCTATGTGTGTGACTGCTCCCATCTCTGCATCCAGCATTCAATCTCTCCACGCATCTCTGTCTGCCCACTTCCCCTCCACCCGCCGTCCAACACCCCATATGACGGTGTCTTACCGAGCAGATGAGCCCCGTGTATTGCGCGCTGACGGATTCAGGTCGGTACGGCCGCGCAAGGCCAAAGTCTGCAATCTTCAGCACACCATGCCTGCTCACAAGGATGTTCGCACCTGACGCGCGCGCGCGCGCGCGCGTGTGTGTGTGTGTGTGTGTGTGTGTGTGTGTGTGTGTGTGTGTGTATGGATATGAATAACATGAGCTGAACGTTAAAACGACGTGTTGATCGCCATTCACAACAACAGTCACACACACACACATGCGCATGCACACGCACGCACATGCGCAAACATACTCTTGATATCTCGATGAAGGATGCTGTTGGCATGGATGTACTTAAGCCCTACGAAGACACAAGGATAGTGTGTGTGACATGAGGGCAATGGGAGATGGCATACTCAGTCGCTTCAACGCAGAAGCAGTGGCACCGAGGCCGTTGGACAGATGTGACAACGCATACGGTGGTGGGACAGGTTGTAGCCAAACAGCAAAGCCAGAGGCAGAGATAGAGAGACTGACAGACAGACACATAGACAGAGAGACTGACAAACAGACAGAGACACACTAATTGGCACACAAGCAGACACACACACACACCTCGGAACAGCTGCTGTATCAAGCATTTGATGTGGTTTGGCTTTGGGTTCCAGTCCTTGTTGCCGATGAGCCCGCACAGGTCGTGCTCAATGACAGGGAAGACCAAATAGCAGAACCTGTCGTCTCCAATGTCATGTACAGCTGTGCGAGTGCGCAGGTTGGGAGGCAACCGCTCGTGTCAGATGTTGCACGATCAGCTGGCCTTGAAGAACCTGTTGGTCATCACACCACACACAGCACAGTCCATGCACAGCACACAAAACACACACGAACACACACACACATACACACACACTTACATACATACACACACACTTACACACACACACGAACAAACACAAACACACAAACACATAATTACAAACACAAACACGCACCTGCAGGGGTGACGGCGACCTCCTTCAGTTTGATGACGTTTGGGTGTGAGAGGCGCTGTGTGATTTGAATCTCACGGAGCGCCGTGACAGGGAAGCCGTCTTCAGCCTTCTTGTACTTGATCTTCTTCAGGGCATAGAACTTCTTCATCTTCTTGGAGAAGCACTTGCGCACATCCCCAAACACGCCTTCGCCGACCACCTGTGCACTGCGGTACGTCCTATAACATGACAAACAACGTGTGTGTATGTGTGTGTGTGTGTGCGTGTGTGTGTGTGTGTGTGTGTGTGCGCGCGCGCGCGTGTGTGTATGTGTGTGTGTGTGTGTGTTATGTTATGTGTTTGTGCGTTCCCGCCTGCTGATCAGGAAACTTCATCATATCAGCACGACTTCAAGCAGAAAGGACTCACGAGCTCTTGGGTGTTAGGTGTGGATCGAATTGCAAAAAGGGCTTTGGCTTCGCTTCCGCCGCCGCCGCTGCCTTGCCCGCTTTCCCATTGGCAGCAGCGCCGTTCCCATTCCCAGCCCCTGCCGTGGCTCCCGTCTTGACCCTGCTCGCCATTTGTTGGTTGGTTGTGTTGTGTGTGCGACTTTCCGCAGTTCGTTTGTAGAGAAATATGCGGCATCATGCCCAATTTTCCTCGGTGCAGTCCTTTCAGTGGTTGCGGACAACGAAGGCACACCAACACTGACTTCTTGAGTTCTTGCCCTCCGGATCGAGAAGCAGCAGAGCTGCAGAGAGCCTCGTGCCCAATCACTCAAACACTCTGGATGCCAATGCCAATGCCATGTGTGTTTGTGTGTGTGTATGTGTGTGTGTGTGTGTGTATGTGTGCGGGGCTGTTTTTTGTTCACGCGGAGGGGATGAAAGCAATAGAATTTTACACAGTGGGTTCATGTGCGTACACACACACACAGACAAAAGGACTTCGATAGCCATGGTAGTGAGGGAAGTATCAGCTAGTCAGCTCTCCAGCTCTATGCCTGCTGCTACGCAACGTTGAGAGGCTGTGCACTTCTGCGCGGGCGACAAAACGCGTGAGAAAACAGCTCCCTGTTTTGCATCAATGGCCAAGGCACGCCGCACTGGCTCAGCGACTGCATAAAAAGAAGGAAGGAAAGGGAGGGGAGGGCGGACGAGGGGTGAGGATTGAAAGAAAGCCAGAAAGCAACATCAGACGCCGATGCAAGACTCGCAAACCGACAACACCCAGGACAACAGCCTCCAACAGCACCACACCAACACCACACCAACACACACACCTTGGACTGTGGGTGTTTTGACAGCAGCGGCGGTGAGGGAGGCAGTGCGGGGGCAGACGTGTCATCTGCAGACAATTGCGCACGAACAACTGCAGCCTGAATCGCCTTCTGCCACCTGTTGCGGAGCGAAGGGTGTCAAATACAGCACGAGTTCACGTGTGTATGTGTGTGTGTGATAGCTGGCAAGCATGACGAGCACAAGCAGAAACGCAGTACTCAGTTGCTGCCTGCATCAAACATCGGAGGAGCGCTCAAAACGGACCAGAGGGGGTTTGATGCAATGTCCTGCGCCTGAATCCCCAGTTGCTCCCGTCTGCGGACATGTGTGTTGCAAACACCGTCAAGTGAGACGAGCGATGTGGTACAACACGTGTTGAAGGCACACACGCGCGCGCGCACACACACACACACACACACACACACACACACACACACACACACACACACACACACACACACACACACACACACACACACGAGCATAGCAGTGGCAGCTGCAGTGCTGGCGCTTACGTGGTATTGCAGGGTGAAGACAATTTGGGAAGTGATGGTACACGCAGTAGCTGTTTCCGTGCGGAGACGAGCGTGCCGAACACAAACTGTGGCAACGTGCCCGTGCGTGCCTAACGCGCAAGTGTGGTGTAGAGGTGCGATACGAAGATGTGAGGAGTGGGAAGGATGGTAAGCAGCGCAAAACAACACAAGTGCGGCGTGACATGGCCGTGAGACATGCAAACATCGCACGTCGTCAGCAGTCTTCTCTGCTGTACACAATGCATGCTGCGGTGTCTTACCAGCTGCGTTCCACCAAATATAGAGGTTGACGATGCTGGTTGAGAAGGGGTGTCAAAGTCAACAAATGGCGTCTGATCAAAGCGCCCAGCAATGTCTGAGCACGCGTGCGAGCGAGCATACAAGCAATGTATCTGAAGCATCATTGAATGGTCATCAAGGGACAGCGCTCCGCAACTCACTTTTGCACACACGCACAGACACGCACACGCACACACACACACGCACAAACACACAGACACTCACACACACACACACACACACACACACACACACACACACACACGCACGCACGCACTCACACTCACACACTCATACACACACGTACTGACACTCACATGTACATGTACATGCACACACACGCATACCTTTCAGAAACAAGGCTGGTACGTGTGCCTGGGCGGAGCGCTGAATGGAGCATTGGGTGTCGATGCCATTTGCCTGCAGGCAACCCAGAATGGTGCGATCCATAACGAGATCCACCCTGCGCCATTTGGGACGCAGCTCACACCACTGCAGCTGCTCCAACTGCAGACACATGTGTGCGTTGGTGAGACAAGACAACATCACGGCGCGTGCGCGTGGCAGAACAGCAGAACAGCGTGTGTGGTCAGAACGCCTTGCTGAGCAGCGCAACCGTACCGTGATTCGGTCGGGGAATGTGGTTGGGCTATCGCTCAACAGCACGAGGGTGTCGTCGTCCCTGTCGGGCATCTCCCGAACCAGCTCCTTGATTGCCTGCAAGCATTTGTGTGCACGCGATTGAGCAGGAGGAGGGCATGTACGAGAGGCCATCAGTATCCACTCAACTCAAAAGGGGGTCAAAAAGAACCCGCCTGCAGACTGCTTCCTCACAAGGGAACGTGCGAGGTGCACTCACAGCGTTGAAAGCGCAGTCCTTGTAAGCTTGCTCCACCTTCCACTCATCCGCGTGAAGTGGAGGGTCCATGTTCGACACAGCATTAACCTGCACAAGGGGTAAGGGGTGGATGGCGTGTGTGGATATGGGATAGTGAGTGTGGGGATCAGTGGGAGACCACACTACATGAGCGTTAAAAAGTGTTATGACCAAGGGGAACTGTGTGTGGGCTGTTCGGATGCAAGCACTGGCGCACCATGTTGGCGTGTTGCGAGCACGAAGGCACGGTAATGTGCTTCAGGTTCTTTGGCCAATCCATCAGATCCCTATCAGCGAGGATGATGAGGGGAATGCAACGTGAGAGTGAGAGTGAGAAAGGTCAGGGAAGCACACACACACACACACACACACAACGCGTTGTTCTGTTGTTGCTTGCGAACAACTCACAGGGTTGATTCAAACATCAGCGGCTTGGCCTGGCCCCAGACGGAGACAGCGCTCTCCACAACGACGTGGTGGGTGACCACGTTTCGCAGCTGCAGCAGGCGTGCTTGCAGCAGATCTGCAGTCAGAGACAGCAAACGCGCGCAAGGCGTGAGTACAGAAAGGCTTGCAGCGACAGAGAAGGTGTGTGTGTGTGCGTGTATGTGTGTATGTGTGTATTGTGTGTGTGTTTGCCTCTCTTTGCGTTTCTCTCCTATCTGTGTCCGTTCACAACATATACCGTGACGTCATGTTTGAACTTACCGAGCTTGTGCGAGAAGAAGACAACATCCACGATCGCACGTGGACCTGCAACAACAGCATGTTGGAGCAGCAGCGTGACTGTGAGACGCTGTTGCTTGCATGCAAGCATTTGCACACACACACACACACACACACACACACACTCTCTCTCTCTCTCTCTCTCTCTCTCTCTCTCTCTCTCTCACACACACACACACACACACACACACACACACACACACACGTACTCGATCGCTGGTGTCCCGTGAATACGCCCTCAAGCTCAGGAAGGTTGCACAAAGGAGGCGAGGGCATCGAGGGCGATGGCGATGACTCCAAGGCAGCACCCGCAAAGGCGGCGCGGTGTTCCGCGACCACGGCTTCAGCGGCAACGTTCAATAGAGAAGGTTGTGGTGACTCGTGACCACTGGCTGCGGCACAAACGCCTTTGAAGAGCTGCTCCAGGGGCGTCACATCGACCGGCTTCTGGTCATACTCCATCCACCCCCTCTCCCATGCATCCTGCTCGTCCATGGCGTCCTCCTCCCCTTCATCCCCTTCTGCCTCTGGCGATGAAGCAAGCACTGTTGTGGACGCGTCCGACAACACGGGTGGCCTCTGAACACGACCATCCCCTCTTCGACCGCTGCTGTCGCTGGCACTGCTGCCGCTACCGCTGCTCTCACCACTAAAGTGCACTCGAGCACCAAAGAGCAGGGC
>NW_004754899.1:229893-234893 GCF_000188695.1 Salpingoeca rosetta | reverse complement strand
GCGTGTGAAGGCGGCGCTGGCTGACTACAAGTGAGAGGAAACTTGTGCATGGGTTCATTTTCCCATCCAACATCAACCTGTTCATCCACCACCGCAGATTGCCACGACATCCAACCCGCCTTTTCTTTTCTTTACGTCGACAACTACAACTACTACAACACACAAAGACCTACCCACCTCCACCCCGAACCAACCACAGCAATGGCTCCCATGATGATGAGGAATCTCATGTCACAGACGATGCGTGTTGCCACGGCGGCAAGTCGCCTGAACAGCACCAAGCAGACGGCGTCCAGGATACGCACGCTGGCCACTTCAAACTCTGAGTTTTTGAGTGCCGGTCCCCGCAAGGCGGAGCGCGAGTACGAGCGCGCCGTGCAGCAGGCCCGCGACGTCTTCCAGCACACACGGACCCAGCTGTCCAAGAAGAGCACCACTGCCCAGAAAGACGTCCAGGAGTCTCTGCACCAGGCCCTTCGCCAGCTCAACCACGACGTTGCCCAGGCCAAGCAGAGGTATCTCTTTGCCACCCTGGACAAGGCCCAGGAGCTCTAATTGGAACGCCCAAGACAGGGCCATCCCCCCGCAACCAGAAATCTAATAGACAACCCGCCAACTTCAACAACATCAATACCAACAACAACAAGAACAATGACGACGACACCTTCCCCCAAGTTAACACGTTCCGTTCTTTGCCCCGCTCTCCCAACTAAGACGACAACAGCAACGACCAACAACCTGCGACGATCCCTTGTTTAGCTCTTCCCGTTTCCCCTCGTTCGTGCTTTCTCCCTTTCTCTCTTTTCTCGTTAACAACCAGCTGCTGCCGCTGCTGTTTCTTCTCTCTCGGAGAGTCCAGCAAGCCGCCCTTCGTTCGTTCTCTACCTTCGACACTGCCTTTTTTTTCTTCTTCTTCTTCTTTTGTTCCCGTTCCTTTGGCGTTTTGTGGTTGACAACCACTTCGCGCACACTCATCATCTCTCGATGATGCCTTTTTGCCTGCTATCACGCAGTAGTGCCCGCTTGCTGTGCATGGCTTGATCTATTGCTTAATGGTGGTGAGAAGTGTGTTTGTGTGCGTGTGCGTGCTGCAAGTGGTGATCTGAGCGACTCTGGTTTCTTTCCATCGCTTTCTTCATTGCTTTTTGCGACCGCGAAGCCATATGCCACTATCACTATACTTTCCATGTCACCACAGACAACCTTTTGCCGAGCGCTATTGTTACGCTCTCATGAAATAAACACCCCCACAACCAAACTGTCACTGTAACTGAGAGCGAGCCTGACAACGGCGATGATGCGAGTGCAAGCGGTGCGTATGGTGATGGTGCTTGTTGACATGAGCGCAAGAAGCGGCAGCAGCATCAGTGGAACACACGCACACACACACACACAAGCACTCGACCGCACAACCTGCGGTGAAGAGCAAGTTTGCCTTTGCAAGTCAGGTTTGCCTAATTTCAGGCAGGAATTTGGCGGAGGAGGAGGAGGTGGGCGAAAACACACCCCCACACCACCAAACCAAGGACCACCACCACCACCGCAAGGCCAACAGAGCGCAGCGCAACAGACGGACAAGACAAAGGGGAAGCAAAGGGAGGATTGTCTGCTTCCCCCTTCTTCTTCTTCTCTTCTTCTCCTCTTTCTTCTTCTCTTCTCTGCCGCTTCTCCTTCACCCACGCACATCCTCTTTTACCCATCAACTGTGCATGCTTGTGCAGCCATGATTCGGGTGCGTGTGCTTGACTTTGGTGGCAGGCCTGGTGGGGAATCGTCCACCGACGCAGAGCAGCAACAACAACAGCAACAGCAACAACAGCAACAACAGCAGCAGCAGCAACAGGACCAAGGCCGGCCAAGGCAGGTGCGAACACGTGTAGAAGTGGGAGGAAGGAATCAACAACTGCAACAGCAGCAGGACTTGAAAGGTGCCACCACCATCAACGCTAATGATGCTGCAGCAACAGGCAGTGCGACCGCAACTGCCCGCAAGTCGGCTTCCACTGGCCGCCGGCGCAGCCTCCCACCTCAACCCGCAACACCACCCACCACAAAACGACCACAACAGCAACACCAACAACAACAGCAGCAACAACACCAACAACAACAGCAGCAACAACAGCAGCAACAACAGCAGCAACAACAGCAGCAACAACATCATCACCACCAAACAGACACGCCACTCTGGCAGCTGCTCACGCGCGATCCTCCACAAGGGTGGCCGCTCTACACAGCACGGGAACGCCAGCAAGCCGTGGCCTCGGCGCTGCTCGATGTCTTCCAGCCAGCTCACGCTGCCATCGCCGATGCTGCTGGCTTCTCAACGCCCACGCCTGGTATGCCGTCGTTCATCCGCGCACAGGGTGTCCGCGGCCGTGTGGTCGCTGTCGAGGCCAAGGGAGGCGTGGACGCCCACGCCATCGTCGCATCCTGGCTCAGCGCAACCGCTTCCACACCTGCGCAGCAATCGCACCAACCAGCAGAACAGCAGCATCAGCGGCACTCGCCTCGTGTCGTGTACTACGACGCTGGCCGGTGTCATGTGTGCAGCCACTTGAAGACGCTGCTGCTGTGCCTCGCATATCAGCTGGACGCAAGCTCCAACATGCGTGAATTGTGCCACCTCAACACAGCGTCTCTCAGCTCCCATGTCACCCGCCTGATAGGCAGCAGCGGCAGTGGCAGTGGCAGTGACTCAAGAAGCAACGGCAGCCAGGGCTACAACGGCTACAGCGGGCACGAGAGAGAGCCCAGCGCCAGCGTGAATGCGAACAGCATGGGCAGCAGTGCCGATGCCAGCGCATCGTCACGCCCCCTCATCATCGCCATCTGCAATGTGGATCACGTGTGCGCCTCGGAACCATTGGCATCGTCGTTCACGTGGCTGCCGCCCGCGAGTGTACTTGACGAGGCCAACGCCACGCTCATTGTCACACTCGACTCTGCATCCAAGGGCTGCAGCAAGGCGTTTCGGCGTCGCTACCCAGCCGCGCACCGCTACAAGCACGCGGGTGCCAGCACGCAAGCAGCGGCAGGCGCGCTTGCTGACATGATGCAAGCGCTGGACGGCGCACACCGCCAGGCCGCTGATATTGCATGCAGCTTTGCTCCAACCAAGGTTGGCGCCCGGGGCGCAGGGGTGGAGTTGGAGGGGGCGTGGTGTGTGTTTGCATCTGTGTGTTTGCATCTGTGTGTGTATGCGTGTATGTCTGTTGGTGTGTGTGTGTGTGTATGCGTGTATGTCTGTTGGTGTTTGTGTGTGTATGCGTGTGTCTGTCTGTGTCTGTGTCTGTGTCTGTGTCTGTGTCTGTGTCTGTGTCTGTGTCTGTGTCTGTGTGTGTCTGTGAGAGCTGGTTATGGACGATAGCTAATGCTACATGTGGTGTTGTTGCTAACGCTCACTTCTTTGCCATACACACACTGACACTCACGCATACGCATACATACACACACGCACTCACACACTTACACGTACGCGCATGCCAACAGGAGCGGTACTTTGGGCGGCTGCTGTCTCGGACGGTGTATGCGGCAACACACACCGCCCACCTCTCCTTGCTCGCAGCAACCGTGTCCTATCTGCACTGGTGCGGTGCTGACGCAACCCGCGCATGCACCCGACTCAACGCAGCATCAACCTTGCATCAGCTGCAGCTCCTCTCCCTCCTGTGTGTCATCTCCCCAGTAGCAGTGATGCAAGCACACGCGAGTGGCAATGGTGGTATGCGTGGTGCTGTGAGCAGCATCAGCATAAGCGGTGGCGGTGACAGTGCAAGTCATCGCAGCAGCGGCAGCGGTGATGTTGATCCTCTCGTGCTCTTGAATGCGGCAGATGCTGGCGAGGTCGACGCAGACAGATGGTGCGCCGCGCACGGAGTGAAGAGGAGGGAGGGATGGAGGGAGATGGTAGCGGCGATGATGGCTGGCAATGGTTGTTGTTGTTGTCGTTAGGAGTGGTGGTGGTGGGGGTGGTGGGGGATGTCATGTATCCATTGCCGACGGCTAAATCACGCCTCACATATCCATTCACATCTTTACACTACACACACACACACACACACACACACACACACACACACACACACACACACACACACACACACACACACACACACACACACACACACACACCACCACCACCAGGGTGGCCAAACGCGTGCTGTGTCTTGTCGCGCTCTCGCGGACCGGACTGACGTGGGCGGATCTCGCTCGTCTCGTCGGATCCTCCATCCACCACCTCCACCAAGAGGTCCACACACACACACACACACACACACACACACACACACACACACACACACACACACACACACACACACACACACACACACACACACACATGCACATGTGTGCCTTTTTTGGGTTGTTTGTACGTGTGTGTTACACTTCGCACCACTATCACAGCTCACCACCATCACCATCACCACCACCATTATCACTGGTGTGCCGTGCTCAGGTGTATCCACACATTGCACGCTTCCTGCGCGGCGAGCCAATGCCACTGTCATCACCAGACCAGCACCAACAACAACAACAACAACAACAACAACAACAACAACAACCACCAACATCTTCCTCCGCCCACTCGTTTCTGGTGCAGCTGTGTGACCCGACGCTCTTGTCAGCAATCGATGCGCTCTGGCTCTCGGCTCCATCCGCCACGGCTTGGGGTGCACAACACGACGATGCAGCAACACAGACGCCGCCCCCATCCATCACGTTCCACTCGCCATCCACATCACTGGCACCGCATGCATCTCGTCGCATGTCCTTCCACCGCTTGCACGCTCGAAGAGACACATCATCATCATCATCATCTTCATCATCATCGTCGTCGTCGTCGTCGTCGGGTGGCGTGAGTGCTGCCTCGCTCGTGTCGAGTCAAGTGCTGCGCGTGTGTGAGATACGAACGCGGCCGTGCGACAGCGGCGGCACTGGTGGCAGCGACGATGAGATGATGACAGTGCGCATGTGTCTTCGTCGCGACCTCTGGAGGTGCG
>NW_004754899.1:209893-219893 GCF_000188695.1 Salpingoeca rosetta | reverse complement strand
CAGGTCCACCCTTCAGAGTATTCAACAGGCACCTTCACCGTTGTTGTGCAAAGGTGAGTCTGTCCGCTTGTCTGCCTGTCTGCCTGTTCACGTCTTTTACACACACACACACACACACACACACACACACACACACACACACACACACACACACAGTCAGACACACACACACACGCACACTCACAGACACACACAACACACAAACAAATTTTGTTCGGCTCTCGTGTCTAACATGGCATTGGTGCTTGCCATCACATATGCGTGTGTGTGTGCAGCGTCACAAAGGAGGAGAAAGCGCAGTATGATCAGTTGCGCCAGCAACAGGAACAGGAAGCACGTGACAGGCAGGCAGAGGAGCAAGAGGCAGCCAAACAGACACAGCGGGACCTGGCCGAAGTAAGGAAACGATGGCGCGAAGCAGCACAACAACAGCAAGATCGGTACAGTGACCACCAACAACAACAGCAGCAGCAGCAGCAGCAGCAGCAGCAGCAGCAACAGCGGATATCGCAAGATGAAGACGACAAGCGCAACCCAAATGATACACAGCAGCGCCAACAGCAACACGACACCACCGGCCAACGCAGCAATGCCCAGGCACCATGGACAACGATGGGGAGGAACAGCGGTACTGAGAACGGCAACACGCCAGCTGGGGACGACATGGTGTCAACTGGCATCTCCAGGGGTCTCAGAATCGCAGACACCGTTGCCACCTTTTTCGATAAGGACAGCCAGCTCCGCAAAGGTATGGGGGTGTGTGTGTGTGTGTGTGTGTGTGTGTGTGTGTGTGTGTGTGTGTGTGTGTGTGTGTGTGTGTGTGTGTGTGTGTGTGTGTGTGTGTGTGTGTCCGTCTGTCTGTCTGTCTGTCTGCCTTAACACCCGTTTTTTACGTCGCCGGGGCATACATTGCACATCACGATGGCTTCACTTTCGCTTCCTCACCCATACATGTGTACGTGCAGATGTGGTTGAACGCGTGAAACGGGGTGCAGAGCAGCAAGCACAGAGCTTTGGCAGAGCGTATGATGTCCTCCTCAGCAGGCGGACTGTGGACAAGGTGGGTGGTTGTGTCTGTCTCTGTCTGTCTGTTTGTCTGTCTGTCTGTCTGTCTGTCTGTCTGCCGTTACGCCCACATGAGTGAGGCTTATGCTTGGTTGCTTCCAGAATGATGGTACGGCCTTCCTCCCCACGAGTTCTCTTCTCTCACCTGCATCCCCCACTTTCTCCTCTCCCCCCAACCGACCCACCAACCAACCAACTCACCAACCAACCAATCACATGCACCAATCCACCCACCACCTCAAATGTGCGCAGGCCTCGGATATCGTGAAGAAGACGCCAGCAACAGCCCGCCGCGCCTGGGACTGGCTCCTCTCCGTCGTGTCAAGCTGAATAAACACGTGTGTGGGTGTGTGTCTGTACATGTGCGTCTGTTTTCGTGTGTGTGTCTCTCTCTCTCTCTCTCTCTCTCTCTCTCTCTCTCTCTCTCTCTCTCTCTCTCTCTCTCTCTCTCTCTCTCTCTCTCTCTCTCTCTGTGCCTGTGCCGGGTGTCGCACACGTGCGTGGCTGCTCTTCTCTTCCCTCCATCACCACCTCCCCTTCCCTTCTCCCCTTCTTCCCCCGGTTCACCGTCCCCAGGTGTCTCACGCAACACCAGATCACGACAAGTTATGCTCATCCTATCCGCGTGTATGTACGTATGTATGGGTACGAATGCGTGTGCGTCACGTCAGTGTTCACCAATAACACAATCGAACGCAACGAGCTGAAAGCACACGGCCACGGCACCACCTAAATTCCCACGTCACGTCACATCACATCACATCACTGCACTCCTCTCAACCCCGAAATCATCACTGCACACACGAGTGAACAACACGCGACACAACTCGTAAATCAAGGAATGCGGCGGAGATAATACGAGTGTCCGTGCTTGCTGCCTGAAATCCACGTGCCCTTCCAAGCAATAATTACATGATACATGATACACACACGACACCACAGGAAGCTGGCCTCTTTCTGAAACAATCACAAGAACAAGAACAAGTACATGTGTGTGTGGGTGTGTGTCACAGCTCTGTTGAGCGGGCTGTGACCGTTTGATCGTCCCGCAAATCCACCAGCACTTCACCACGACCACGACCACCATCCCCACGACCACCGCCGTAACCACCACCATCTCCATGACCGCCGCCATTACCACCATCACCGCCATCCTTGCGCTTCGCCCGTCTGCTGCTGCCATGGAACATGGGCCCAAACGGCCCGCTTTGACGCTTGCTACTCACACCACCACCACAACCACCACCACCATTTCTGTTGCCACTGTGATGAGTGTGGCTGTTGGTGTGGCGCTCCCCGCCCAGCTGCTGCACCATCGCCTGCAGCTCCTGTGACACTTGCGTGAACGTTGGTCGTTGTGTCGGCTCGTGCACCCAGCAACGCTGCATCAGCGACACGTATGCGTCATCAACCGCCCTCGCACGCTCCTCATCAACACCGTCGTCACCACGCCCCCTTTCCAATAAAGAAGGTGGACAGGCAGGCCGCTCCCTCCTGTCCACAACAGCATCGCGCAACTGCCCAAAGAATCTGTACTCTGCATACGGCACGTCGCGTGCAAGCGTCTCCCACATGACCAGCCCAAAGCTGTACACGTCCACAGCGAGCGAGTAGGGCTGTCCCGCCAGCACTTCTGGCGCCGACCAGTGCAGTGTTCCATATGTGCTCGTCGTGTTCACATACACGCGCGCATTTGCGTCGGGCATTTGCGCACCAGGCGCCTGGTTGGTGTTGTTGTTGCTGCTGTTGCTGTTGGTGGTAGTGCTGTTGTTGCTGCTGAACACGCTGCCCGTGTTGTTGGGCGTGGTGCTGGCGCTGCTGTCTGCGCCACTCCCATCATCGCCGTCACCAGCACCACCATCACCATCACCACCAGCATCAGCAACATCAGCAACACTGCTTGTGAAACGACGCTTCAACCGCCACCCAACACCGCCACCACCACCGTTACTGCTGCCATTATCATCATCACCACCAGTGCTGGTGCTGGTGCTTGGGTTGGCACCTCTGCGCCTGTTGCGGCGTGTGTCCTGTGCACTGTTTGTCTTGCACAGCAGCTTCTTCGCCGTGGTGAAATCAGCCACCTTCACCACCCAGTTGTCCGTCACCAGCAGGTTCATACTCTTCAAGTCCCGGTGGATGCGCGGCGGGTTGAGCCCGTGCAGGTACTCCATGCCACACGCCGTGTCCCGCATAAACGCAACACGCCGCCGCTGGGTGATGGCGCTGCCACTGCCGCTGGTGCCACTGCTGCTGCTGGTGTTGTGGATGTGGTCGTGGAGTGAGCCGCGCTGCACGTATTCCATCACAATCAACGACTCCGACCCGCCAACATACGCGCCGAGGAAGAACACGACGTTGCTGGACGTGGTGGTGGTGGGGTGGTGGTGGTGGTCGAGACAAAACGAAAGAATTGGCGCAAGTGAGCTGGTGTGGTTTGAACTTGGAGAGAGGAGACAAACGAGCGCGCAAGCAACAGCGAGTCACACTCACACGCAGACACACACAACACACAAGCAGCACAGCATTACGCAGCACGGCCTACAACACAACACAACACAAACACAACACAACGCAACGCAACACAACACAACACAACGCAACACACCAACACAACAACGTAACAACGCAACAACGCAACAACGCAACAACAAGACTGACCGGTGCCTGAGGGTCTTCATGAAGCGAATCTCGCCCTCAAAGGCGTGCATGGTCTCCTCGTCCAGCAAGTTCGTGTGTAGCTTCTTCACAGCAACGCGCTCGTCGCGCACCAGCCACGTTGCCAGCCACACCTCGCCAAACCCGCCCTCGCCGAGTCGATGGTGATACACGAGGTCGTCCGGGCTCACCTCCCACGACGCGTGCAGCTCAAGCAGTTCATCGTCCTTCTCACTCAGCAGCCGCTGCTGCAGGGCGGAGGTGGTGCGCAGACGCGTGAAGTACCGGTACACGCGCCCCGACGTCAGCAGTGCGACCAGCAGCAGCAGTGGCAGCAGCGTGACGAGCAGCACGCGCTGGGTGCTGACGTTGTTGCACCTGTCGCCGTAGAAGAACGAGCGACAGTGGCAGCGGCAGCGCGCCTTGTTCTCGACAAACTCAATCTGCTGATGCGTTGCATGCACGCAATACCCGGGCACGCACATCTGGCATGACGTGGAGCTCAGGCCCAACGTAGTTGTTGCGTTCTGCCGCCGCGTGCCAACAGGACAGGGCGTACACGTTTCTTGCGTCAGGTCTGCTCGGAAGGAGTACTCGTCACACCGCGCGCACGTTTCGTTGAGAAACGACGACGCCACGCCCCACCCTGCGTTGCAGCTGGGGCGCATCACGTGGATGCTGTCTGTCAGCCGCCCATTACCGGCACCGCCAACAGCAACAAACGCGCCCTTGTGTGCAAAGCACGCCGCGCCATATGTTGCGTCAGGGCGCAGCGTGGGCACGCGGTTGTCATCGCCAATCTCAGACCACGTTGGCTCGCCCTCGTTCATCTCCAGCATCCACGTCGACTGCCAAGGGCGGCCGTCAATGTGCCCGCCGTGCATGACGAGCCGTGACGCCCCCACCTGTGCACTGCACGCGCTGGATCGCGGCGCCGGCCACGCGTCCTCGTCCAGCGTCTGCAGCGTCCGCACGGTGATGTTTCGGATGAGCTTCTCCGGGTCCGGAACAATCTGCCGGAAGGTGACGTCATCGCACGTGCACGCCTCCCACGGCACGCGGCAGCCGACCGCAAACATGTCGTGCGTGCCCTGCGGCGCACTGTCGCGGCCATTGTACCCGCCAAAGATGACCACTTCCTCTCTGCCGTCGCTGTGTGTGCGCAACATCTCCATCGCCGCCAGCGTCGGCTGGTGCGTTGCAGAGGGCACATTGCAGCCAACCCACCCCTGCTGGGGTGTCCAGAAGTGCAGCAGGGGCATGGCGAGGACGGGGACGTTCGCACCACCAGTCGGGATACCGCCAACGGCAATGACGGTGGAGCCACGCCTGAAGCAGCGGTGGCCGTACATGTGCAGCGACGCGTACGTCGGGTTGTCGTCCAGGGGGCTCGTCACATTGGCAGAGCTCCTGTAGTTGCGGAGGGAGGTAGGTGGTGGGCGGAGGGAGGATGTGGGGAGAGGTGAGAGGTGGGGAGAGGGGAGTTATGGGAAAGGCGTGGAGACAATGCAGTGCAAGCGCAACGCTCAGTGCACGTTATGCAAACAACCGCAAGCGCACACACGCACGCACGCACACACACGCACGCACGCATACGCACACACACGCACGCACGCATACGCACACACACGCACGCACGCACGCACGCACATGTAACCACACACACATCGCCACCACATCCTAGTGGTGCAGCTTACACATGGAAGAAGTAGTCGTCGAGGGCCGGGTACTGGTTGGACGTCGTGCCGCCGGCAATCAACACGTCATCGCTCTCAGGAACATTCACGAGACAGAACCCGAAACGCGCAAACACGGCGTTTCGCGGGTTGGGGCGCGTGACGAACGTGGGCATGTCGCCCAGCTTGCGTATGTCGAGTTTGTCTGGAATGAGCAGCCAGGCCGTGTCGTCGGGACCAGGGGACGCGCCGCCAGCGAGCAGGAAATGCGAATCGTCCAGCTGCACCACCTCCGCATACGATCTACCATGGTGGTGGTGGTGGTGGTGGTGGTGGTGGTGGTGGTCGTGGTGGTCGTGGTGGTGGTCGTGGTGGTGTGAAGGGAGCGATCATGTGAGGGTTGGGGAGAGGAGTGAAAGGGAGAGAGTGAAAGGGAGGGAGAGAAAATAGTGGGGTGGTGGGATGCACAATATCGCAACGCAGACATGCATGTTGACACGTAGGCACATGCTTGAACCTGTGTGAGGGTTGCGTAAACGCCTGGAGGACGCTGAAGGACATGACGCGGTTGTTGAAGTCAAACACTTCCCACACAGGAGCAAGGTCCCCCGTCGCGTCGTTGAGGAACACGCCGGACAGCACACCGCGCCCGTTGTGCACCTCCGCAAACGCAAACCCGCCGCCGAGCGCAAAGCTGCGGAGCGTCTCTCTGTTGGGAGGAAGAGAGAGAGAGAGAGAGAGTGTGTGTGTGTGTGTGTGTGTGTGTGTGTGTGTGTGAAAGGTGAAAGCATGTACATCAACAAAGGCCAAGCACTTGACAACTGACACATTGATGCACGCACACGCACACGCATACACTCACGCACGCACGCACACATCCTCTCCCACCCAAAAGAACACGGGTGCGGCGTACCCTGCCGACCACGGGTGGTCAGCGCTGGGGAAGACGTTTGCCAAGCGCCACACAAACTGCTGGTGATCGGTGCCGGGGACAAACTGGCCCTGCAGTGATATCAGCTGTGGTGGTGGTTGTGAAATGTGTGATTGGTGAGCTTAATGTTACATGGACGTGAAAACAACACACACACACCCATGGACAAGCACGCACACACACACACGCACTCACACACGCACGTACACACACCCATCAACAAGCACGCACACACACACGCACTCACACACTCACTCACACACGCACACCCATCGACAAACACGCACAATTGCACACATACATTCTCTGTCATACACACGCAACAGCGCACCTTTCTGCCTTTGTCAAAGTGGCTGCCCGGGCTCGGAGTCAGGAAGTAGTGGATGGTGTCGTCGGCAACAGCGTCAATGGCGCCGCGCGTGTATGCTTGCGGCACCGGTGACACTTGCACGTGCTCAAACACAAGCGCCGTGCCTTCGGTCACATCGCCACGTGGGACTGTTGCCGCGAGCATGTCTGTGTTGACCACTTGCTCCTCCGTGTACCCGCCAAAGAGAATCAGCTGCCTGTCTGCGGTAAGCAAGCTCATGTGGTGATACACGAGCTGCGGTGCGCCCTGCACCTCAAGCCGCGTCCACATGCGCGTACGAATATCAAACAAGTGCATGTCGCGCAGGGGATCGATGCAGATGAAGAAGAAGCGAACACGCGCCGTCGGGTCGTCCTGGATCTTGTGGTCGCCGCACCCGCCGTGAATGATAAACTGGAACTCGTTCAGCTTCACCATGGCGTGTCCGTGGCGCGGCTGGGGCGGGTTCTGTGTCTGCACGGGCTCCCAGTGGCACTCGAAGATGCGCTTGGCAAAGTTGGCGTAGATGTTGACCAAGAACAGCTCCTGCATGTTCTCAAACTTGTTGGGACCCTCTCCGGTGGGGGTGAGCCCGCCGTAGATGAAGATGCCCTCGTGATCAGCAAACTGCACAGAGGTGTGCAGCGTGAAGCCAGACGGCGACACATCAGGCGTAAGGTCCCGGCACCGGCGCCACGTCTCCACGGAATGGATCTGGATCTGGTTCACCCCAATGTTGCCCGGCACGCTGTCCCACTTGGTGCCGCCGAGCTGGATGAGGCGGGTGAGGTTGGCCACCGTCGTGCCTTGCAGATCCTCTTGGTGCTGGAAGGTGACCACCTCTGTCGTGTGGTAGAGCACTGGCGTGTACTGCAGACTTGGGACCTCCACGGGCGAGAACCGGTTCTTGAGCACGGGCCCAGACACGGGCGCACCCTCGTCGCCTTCCTCGTCATCGTTGCTGTTGATGATGTCGTTGCTGTTGTCGTTGTGGATGATGTCGTTGCTGTTGTCGTTGTGGATGATGTCGCTCCGTTTGATGCGGCTGCTGCTACTGCTGCGGACAGGGAACCCGCCGATCAGTGGATCTGGCGCCAAAGCCTGTGCGTTGTTGTTATTGTAGTTGTTGTTGCTGGTGTAATTGTTGTTGTTGCCGTTGTTGTTGTTGCTGCTGTGATTGCCATCTCGCCACTCACTGTCGCTTGTGGCCACACAACCACATGGGGGAAGAACACCAGTTGCCACCACCACAAGCAGTACCACCAACGCAACCAAGGACACCTTCATCGTGGTTGTCAGTGTGTTGGTCCAGCTGGTGTGTCGCCTGTGGTCTGGTTCCTTGTTTCTTTGTTTGCTTGCTTTTCTTGCTTGCTTGCTTCTTGCTTGCTCGCTTGTGCTGTTCGTGGTGGTCGTGCTGCGAGCGCACAGTGTTGCGAGCACGGGGATGGTGTTAATGCTGCATCGAATCACATGTGATAATTCAAAACTTTCACACGGCTGTGGTTGTTGTGGCAGGCCGACACAACAACAACAACAGTCACGAGCCAGCACCTGCTCAGTGTCGGCAACGGAAGGTCTGGAAGGCTTCGAGCCAGTGCGTGTCGTTGGTACACGTCACTATAGGCACAGGATCGATGGCTGCGCTGTACAACGCGTGTGTGGAGAACGAGCTCGGGATCGTCCAGCTCTTGCTGCAGCACGGATGCGATGTGAACTTTGACACGGGCATGGTCAGTGAGTGTCATGTAATGTAACGTTGCACATCACAGCCAATGTTGCATCTGTTGGAATGGCTGTGCTCGTGCTTGTGAGCGTGGGTATACTTTGCGTGAGTGGTGATGGTGTGGTGGAGAGGGAGATGGGCCTGGTGTTAGTGGTGCTGCGGTGTTGTGGTGTTGTGTGAGGCGGGATCAGTGGCGTGCGAGGCGCACATGGTGCAAAATGTCACACTGCGTGTCACTGCCCTTGATTTGAGCAGGGCGTGACGCCGCTTCATGCAGCGAGCGGCCGTGGGCACGAGGCCATCGTGCGCGTGCTGCTGGAGAATGGTGCCAATGTCAACAAGATGGCCAAGCTGTCCGAGTTTAAGGACCATGTCCCCACGCCGTCCGATCACGCACCACCGGTCGAGCACGGCGTACGTGTTGTGTGTGGGGGTGGGGGCAAGGGGAGTGGGTGAGGTTGTCTGGGTGTGTATGTGTGTGTGTGTGTGTGTCTGTGTCTGTGTTCTGCGTGTGTGTGTGTGTGTGTGTGTGTGTGTGTGTGTGTGTGTAACAGTGAGAGTGAGAGAAACTGTATGTACAGGTCCTTCTGTCCGTGTGATACTGTGTGTCCTGCTTCCAGAGCCGTCCTTGTGCTTGCCGATGTCAAGCTGTTTGTTATGTTTGATCTTCTCTCCTTCGTTGCCCCTTCACGGTGTACCTGTGCGTCTTTGCCTCTCTCTCACCTACACACACTCTCACGCACGCTCATCACTGGCCTGTCTCATCTCGATCGCGTGCGCAGGGGTGGACACCGCTGCACCTGTCCATCGGCGAGGGCCAGGACCGCGTGGTGCGGCTGCTGCTGGAGCACGGCGCTGGCGTCGATAACACAGACGGATACGTAAGACAGTGGTCATGGTGGCAGTGGTGACGATATTGGTACTGGTGTTGCTTGCTGGTGCTGGTAGTGCGCTTCATGCATGCTGTTGGGACCAGGTGTCTGTCTGTTCGCAGAAGCAGATGCGCTCACGCAACCACTGCATACTGTGTACGTGCTTCCTCACACGCGCGTGCGAACGCGACCTGTCTGCCTACACGTGGCACAGGGCTTCACACCGCTGCACTATGCAAGCCACCGCGGGTTTGCGTCCATTGTGAAGATTCTGCTGGAACACGGCGCCGACGTCAACCACGCAGCACTCAAGGTGCAGCCGTGTCGTTGTGTGTGTGTGTGTGTCTGTGTCTGTGTGTCTGTGTGTCTGTGTGTCTGTGTGTCTGTGTGTGTATGTGTCTGTCTGTCTGTCTGTCTGTGTGTGTGTGTGTGTCTGTCTGTCTGTGTCACTGTCATTGTAACGGCCTTGAGAGAAGTTGTCAACGCGTCCCATGACAAGATATACCAACCCGACCATTCACACATTCCCTACATCACATCACCGCCACCAGGATGTGGCCCCCCATCCACAGCTGCAGCATCAGGGCCGCACGCCGCTGTTCTCTGCCTGCGAGCAAGGTCGGCTGGATGTGGTCCAGGCCCTTCTTGATCACGGCGGTGACGTCCACGCAACAGACAAATACGTGAGCCTGCACTCGTGCTGATGGGATTTGGGGGGGGGGGATG
>NW_004754899.1:196170-209308 GCF_000188695.1 Salpingoeca rosetta | reverse complement strand
ACACACACCACACACACACACACACACACACACACACTTTGTGTTTTCTTCTTCCTTCATTTACACACACACACGGACAACGCACACATATACGCACACACACGCACACATGTACGGCACTCCCCATCCACATTTGCCCCGGCACGCCAACAGCAAAGGGTGGACGGCGATATATTATGCTGTCGCGAACAACCACGAGGCAATGGCGCGGTTTTCTGCTGCAGAGGGGAGCAAACGTCAACCACAGGGCCGATGATGTGAGGGGAGCATGTGATGATGGTGGTGGCGCAGTGTCACGATGCTGGGTTCACGGGGTGTGTATGTCATGGAAGGGAGACAGCAGCGTTTTGGTCATTTTCTTTTCTCCCCATGCCCTCCTTTGTTTGTATTGCTGAACTTGTTTGTCCCCCACGACCCCTTCACACCACCAGCACAACGACAGTCTCACCACCACCACCACCACCATCATAACTATGACTCCTTCCCTCAGGGCCAAACCCCGCTGATGGTTGCAGTGCACTACAAGCGCGTTCTCCCCGTCCTCGTTCTCCTCGCGTTTGGCGCAGACCCAACCATCCCAGACAACTCTGTGAGTGTCTGTGTGTGTGTGTGTGTGTGTGTGTGTGTGTGTGTGTGTGTGTGTGTGTGTGTGTGTGTGTGTGTGTGTGTGTGTGTGTGTGTGCGTGTCTGTCTATCTGTCTGTCTACTTGAACGCCCCGTCGCCTGCCAAGTCACCACGCCACCATCCGCACTCCATCACCACGCCACCACCCGCACTCCATCAACAGGGCCGGACGGCGGTTGAAGAGGCGGTGGCCGGCGGAGACGAGCAGATCATCAAGATGGTCCGAGCAGCCGCAGCGAGCAGGGTGCGGTGATGCTGTTACTAGTGGTGGTCGTGGGGTGATGGTGGTGTTGTTGGTGGTGTTGTTGGTGGTGGTGTTGTTGTTGTTGTTGTTGTTGTTGTCGTGTGTTGTTGTTGTCGTTGTTGTTGTTGTTGTTGTTGTTGTCGTCATTATTCATGTGCTGATTTACAAGATATTACTTTGACTCACACCCACACTCTTCTATCTCGTTGCATGCATGCGTGTGTGTATTGTACACCTGTCACATGTGTGTGTGTGCATCAGCTGCTGCACCGATCGTGTGTTGAGAACGACTTGGATGCTGCGCTCGCCCTTTTAGACAACAACACCGGGCCCGACACAAAGAATGACCAGGTGACCTTGAATGACAGGGGTGTTGTGTGCGCACGCTTGTTGTTATTGGCGTATGTGAAACAGAATGTCCTTGAGTGGCTTGGTGTTCGTGACTGACACACACACACACATACACCTTGACGCTCACTCAATCGCTCACACACACACACACACTCACACACACTCTCTCTTACTCACTCACTCACTCACTCACTCACTCATCTTGCATGATGGCCAGGGGAGTGCGCCAATTCACGTTGCCTGCAAGCACGGATCACTTGCTGTCGTGAAAGCGCTCGTTGACCACGGTGCTGACATCAACGCCCTGGATGCAGAGGTGCAGTCACACTCTCTTATCTTTGGTGGTGGTGATTTGAGAGTGGATGCGGCATGTTCATGGGTTGTTATTTCTGGTGTGCGCGTGCTCCGGCATGCACATACACACTCTCTCGCACTCCCGCACATACACACACATTCACGCATACACGCATACGCGATGGCCGTTGCTGCAGGGGAACACACCGCTGCATATTGCGACTCAGCAGAACAATCTTCCCCTCATCCAATTCCTGGTGGACAGTGGCGCCCGCACGGACATTTGCAACGACAGTGTAAGCAAGCATATATGCGTGTGTGTGTGCGTGTGTGTGTGTGCGTGTGTGTGTGTGCGTGTGTGTGTGTGTGTGCGTGTGTGTGTGTGCGTGTGTGTGTGTGCGCGTGTGTGTGTGCGTGTGCGTGTGTGTGTGTGTGTATGTACAAGTGCATGTGTGTGTGTGTGTGTGTGTGTGTGTGTGTGTCGAGATGAGGAGGAGAGAGGACGCGCAAGTAAACAACCCAAGCAAACAGCAAAAACACACACAAGCACACACACACACCTGCACACACACTCTCTCACATCACACATAACTCACCATCCTGTTCGCTGTCGTCAAACTTGAGCCGCTTCCCATCTGCCATCAAGTTGCTGATGGTGGCGAGAATTGGTCCCCGATACCCGCTCCCCTTCTCCTGTGCAATCAGGTCCGGCACACGCTGCGTCGCCACCTCCCACATCAGCACACCAAAGCTGAAGATGTCAGCCTCAAAGCTGTACTTGTCGCCCGTCAGTGCCTCTGGTGCCATGTACAGCGGCGTGCCCACGCCAGCCGTCAGCGTCATGCTCGTCATCGTCTGCAGCCCAGCTTGCTGGCTGTACTGGGGATCATCATTATGGCTGGACGACAGACGAGTGCGCTGCTGGTGCTGGTTCCTGTCTCGTGTGAAGCACTGGCGAATGGATCCGAAATCCGTGATCTTGGCGCGCAAGTTAGCAGATACCAGCACGTTGCCGCTCTTCAGGTCTCTGTTGTTGTTGAGTGTGACAGTGGTTGTGGGGTGAGAGTGGGGTACTAGACCGTGAGCAACAAACACTTGCTTGCATGCAGCACACACACACACACACACGAGCACGCACACACAGACACAGACACACACACACACACACACTCAGACACACACAGACACAGACGCACACGCACGCACGCACACCAATCCCACGCACCGGTGCATCTGGTCGAGGCTGTGGATAAAGGCCATGCCCCTGGCAACATCACGCAGCAGTCGCAGCTTTAAATTCCATGCAGTCATCGTCTCATCTCGTTTGTCGCTTCCTGTGCTCACCAACGTCAACTCCTCACCAAAATCCTCTGCAATCACGCTTGCATCTGTACCGCTATCAGCGCTCTCGTTCCTCGCGTTCTTCAACACCTGTTCCATGTCCTTCCTCAACAGGTCCTTGAGTGACCCCCTCGCCACAAACTCCAGCACCAGGAACGGGCTGCCGTTGGGGTCTGTGCCCGCACCAAAGAACCGCACCACGTGTGGGTGCCGTGTTCGCTGCAGGAACTCCACCTCCTTCTCAAACTCCAACACCGTGCTCTCGTCAAATGCCATGACGGCTTGCTGCAACACCTTCACTGCCACTGTGACTGTGTCCCACTCTGCCTTGAACACAACGCCAAACGCACCCGCAGCCACCCGCTTGATCATCCTCAGCTCATCGTACTCAACCTCCCACGCCTTCTTCAGCGCCATCACTTCTTCGTCTCGCTCCACCAGCAGCTGCTCCTGCAGACCAATGCGCTTGGTCAGGCCACGGTAGCGGCGTGACAGCCACGCCATGAGCAGGCCAATGCCAAGGCCGCCAATCACGGAGCCAGCGGCGATGCCGGCAACGTTGGGCTCGTCCACCACACAACGCCCACCCGACGTCATCTTGAAACCGCGGGCACACGTGCAGTGGAAGGAGAACACAATCTGGGGAGTCAACAGAACCGTATTAGCTCGAGGCCGCAAGTCCTGGTTTGACAGCTTAAGGGCACATTCAATGGGCGCATCAGTCAGCTGAAGGATGGGAGGAGTGGGGCGGTTTGGAATTGCAACGAAATCGGCCGTCCCAAACTGCTCATCTGATAAGACAATGTTCCGCTCTGTCACGCGATTGACCTCTGTCACCTGCCTCAGCCACAAGTTACCCGAGAGGTCCAACACGTCTGCCAGCTCAAGGCAGTTGCGTGCAGTCGTGGCAGCCTGTCGAAGATCGATGTCTCCGACCAAATTGCGAGTGAAGAGGATGCGTGTACCCCACCGCGTGCACAGCGCACCAGTTGGCGGAAAGTTGGTGTTGCTGATGTCGAGAATATCGATTGGAGGGGCATCAATGGATGTGAGCTGGGTGCAGCCGGACACGTTCAGCTCTCGAAGCGGATTGTGGACGGTGACAGATCGCAGGTGCTGGTTGTCGTTGAGAAGGAGTGAGTCGAATGTCTTGTCGGGACACAGCTCAATGGTTCTGTAGTCTGTGTTGGCAATGCGGAGCTCATGAACACTGCTTGCCAGCAGCTTGCACACCTCAGTGATTGGAAGCGTGCGGTTCATGGCGCCCGGCCAGCCCACGTGAAGCGTGCGTAGGCTGAGCGGTGGAAGTTGCTCGAATGATGGGACCGCGGCGCTGACGTCCACGTTCTCCAGACTTAGGGTTGACAACCGCGTAATGCTCGTGATGTTGGTGTCCGTCAAGACCGCCCTGGAATTCGCTAGCGGGGAGGCGTTGAGCTCAAGAATGGTGAGGTTGGACAAACGAAGAAGCGGCGCCAACTCCATGTGCTTGCTTTCATGGTTCTTCAACCGGAGGGTTTCCAGGGCAGGCGTGAGCGTGACATCTGGCAGCTCCTGCATGGGGTTGTCGCTCAAGTCGAGTCGATGAAGACGAGGCAATTCTCGAAACAGACGCAGCTTGGTGAGTTGATTGTTCTTCAGGTCGAGGAACTGCAGAGAGGACAGCTGTGCCGTTTCCAGGGAGCGAAGTTCGTTGTTGGCCAAGTTAAGATGCCGAAGTGCTGGGTTGTTGGCAAACAGGTTGGCTGGGAGCGTGGCTAGGGAGTTGGTGTGACAAAAGAACTGACCAAGGCGAATGCAAGTGTCAAGTAGCCCTTCAGGCAATGATGTTAATTTGTTTACACTCAAAAAGAGCCGTGTCAGCGCCGTCAAGTCCTTGAACACGCCCGGTGGCAGGGATGTCAGTCGGTTTTCGAAGATCTGCAAATGCTGCAGCGAAGTCAGGCCGGAGAAGACGGTCTCGTCAAGGGACGTGATGAAGTTTCGCGCCAGCCCAAGAACAGCGAGACGGGTGGTGTTTCGGAACAGTGTGGGTGGCAAGCTAGTGAGGAGCGTGTCCACCAGGTTGAGGTGATCCAGCATTGTCAGCGCAGCGAATACGTCGGCGTCAACTGTCGTGATTGGATTCTGCTGCAGCTGCAACGTGGTAAGGCTCGTGAGTTGATGGAACAGGCCGGAAGGGATGGCGCTGATGTCGTTGGTAAACATGGTCAGTAGCTGCAGCTGAGTGAGGTTATCGAACGCCTGCGACTCAATCTTGGAAATGCGGTTCTCGCCAAGGAGCAGCAGCTGCAGGACTGGTAAGCCCTTGAAAACGTCCTTTGCGATGCGACAGATGCGGTTGTTGTTCAGGCTGAGAGTTGACAGCGAGGTCATGCCAGAAACGTCTGGAACGGATGTGAGGGAATTGTTGATTGCGCGAAAGGCAGTGAGCTGATGTGCGAGAGCAAACCCGCTCGTGTTCACTTCCCGCAGCAGCACGCTGTCAAGTATCCATATCGTGTCGATGCGGGCCATAAGGTTGAGCTCGCTCAACTGAAATATGGGGTATTGCACACCATCCAAGACAACAGCATGGCACACCGTCCAATTGCCATTTTTCACAATCCACTGCAGCGGCGCTTCCTGCACGTGCCCATTCACGGCCAATGCGACCACGTTGCTGGAGATGGCACGTAGCCCGCTAGCATCCGTGTTGTCGTCCACGTCGTCATTCTCACTCAAGGTAATAGCGAGTCCTCCACGATGATTTGCGCCAGGACACGTACCGGTCATCACGCTTGCCAGCGTGCATTGCCCTGCCTGCACTTCAGGGTCATCATTCCGTCGCACACGCTTGTGTTGCAAACGTGACTGTTGTTGCAAGGGCAGCATGGTCTCGTTGCGGCGGATGGCGTTCACCCTCTCTTCCATGTACGTGCTGGTGGACCTTGCAACTGATGGAGCGGGAGGTGTCCTGTGCTCTCCATTCTCAAGCAGTTCCTGTTCCCCACGACCGTCCCCATTTCGATCGCCACACCCAAACGCAGCCATCATGCGGTGGATCGGGGACAGGTCGACAAGCGAAGAGAGCATGGTGTCTTCGCGCGTCATTGTGTTTCCAGTTGTAGGTGTTGTGTCATTGCGACTGCTGTTCCCCTTGTTGTTGGCACCGTGCTTTGGGAAGAACGGCACGTCGTTCACTTCAAGCACACGGACCATGCTGTCCAGTGTCCCGTGCACATCCGAGCACAACTATCAGAACGACATTGCTTGCAAGCAAGCATGTGAGCAGATGCCACAGCGTGCGCGTTGGGATGCAGGAGAGGAGAGGGGCAAGACGGGACCGAGGTCATGCATTCTGCATGAATCAATACACACTACTACACTACAACACGAAACGAACAATGTACACTGCAGCAGGACAGCAGGATAACAACAAAAACAAGAAAAACAAAATGCGCGACCACACACAGCACACCTGATCGTTTTGAGCGAAACCGTTTGCAGTGGATGAGCGTGCTTGTGTGCTGGCCACCGTGGTGGCAACCACCAACACCAGCAGCATGGCCACAGCCGCAGTCATTGGCCATTGCATGGCGGCGTGGCTGAGGAAGGCAGAAGGGAGCAGGCTTGAGGGCTTGAGTGAGCAGGTGTGCTTGGTGCTGGCTGGATGAGTTGAGATCAGTGAGACGGAGCGTCGCCTCAGTGCTGATAATCTGCAATACCTTCGCATAATATTCCACAACAGCTCACTCACGACGGATACACGCACACCGTTCTTTCTTCTGCCTGTCAAGGTGTTCACGCCAACACCAGGATGGGTGCTGGGGGTGGAAAGCTTCGCCACGTCAAGAAGGAGAGCCCCATCAACACATGGATGCTGCAGGAGACCCTAGGCTCAGGATCATATGGAAAAGTGCACAAGGTTTGATCGTGTGTGTGTGTGTGTGCGTCCGTGTATGTGTGTGTGTGTGTGTGTGCATTCGTGTGTTGGCGCCAACTTTGTTTCGCTCTTGCGTTCGTGCTCATTGTTATGGCAACGTCGAAGCGAGCTTGTCAATGTCAACACACGCACACACACACACACACACACACACACACACACACACACACACACACACACACACACACACACACACACACACACACACACACACACACACACACGCACACATGCACACACATACACACACACATGCTGCTCATGTCATTTTCCTTCTCCCCTTTCTCCCCCTTCCCGCGGATGTAGGTACGAAACCGCGCCACGGGCGAGCTTGCAGCCGCCAAGGTCGCCCCTATTCAAGCCCAGGAAGAGCTACAGAACTTCGCCACGGAGATTGAAATCCTAACATCCTGCAAGTGAGTGGCCAACGCCCAGCGACCTAGGCCCACTCACGCACGAGCAGCATGATGACATCGTGTGCCTCCACGATTGACCGTTCTTTGTTGATGCACTGCCAAGCTGACACTCACATTGTACTTGTTCGCCTGGCACGCGCAGACATCGGAACATTACAAACTTTATAGATGCGTACTACAACAACAACGAGCTGTGGATCTTGCTGGAAGTGTGCGATGCCGGATCCCTTGCCGGATACGTCGAGAAGCAACCGTACGTGTGAGACAGCTGGTTTCCTGTTGTGTTCGCTTGATGATTGAGCGTGGGCGTGTGCACGCTGATCCCTCTTCCCTCTTCTTCTTTCTTTCTTGTCCAATGTGTCGACACACTTCAGGTGCTTCATTACCACTCATTACATTCCACTGCCTTGCCTTTCAACCGCTTACGTCTTGCCATCCTATGTTCTTCAATGCTGTCGCTGTCAACCACAGGACGGGCCTGCCTGAGGATGCCATCGAGTGCATCGCGCACCAGATGGTCAAGGGCATTCGCTTCTTGCACGGCTGCGGCGTCATCCATCGCGATATCAACGCCAGCAACACCCTCGTCACTTGTGTGCGTATCGTTGCGTCTGTGTGCATGGTGCTTGCGCATGCGTCCGTCTGTCGGTGTAAGGAGCCTGAGTTCGCTGTGCCAACCGCATGCGTCCACGCTGTCTGTGCTTGCCTTACGACCTCATCATCCCTCTCTTCTCACATCAACTGCTCATTGCACCCACTGCACCATGTTGAAATTGAACGCAGGACGGGATGGTGAAGCTTGCAGACTTTGGCGTGTCCGCCTTCAACAAGCAGGATGGCGCCAAGCGCAACACGTTTGTTGGCAGCCCGCACTGGATGGCACCCGAAGTGATTGTCTGCGAGCACGACCGCAAGGCAAAATACGACAGCCTGTGCGACGTGTGGTCGTTTGGCATTACCATGATGGAGCTTGCCCAGGGCCACCCGCCCTACCACGACCTCCACCCCGTCAAGGTGCTGTGTTGTGCATGCATGTGCGTGTGTGTGTGTGTGTGTGTGTGTGTGTGTGTGTGTGTGTGTGTGTGTGTGAATGTTTGCCTGTCTGTCTTGTCTTTGTGTGTGTATGTATGTGTATGTGTGTATGTGTGCGCGCATGCATGTGCGGGTGTGTGTGTGAATGTTTGCCTGTCTGTCTTGTCTTTGTGTCACGCGCTCTGTCAGCCTGTGTGCTTGAACATCTGCAACCCTTTGTCTGAGATGCACCCGTACAGTCCCCTCACCAACCAAACCCCATCCCCCTTCATCCCACCACCACCACCACCACGATGATCAGGTGCTGTTCAAGCTTGCGTCGGGGGCGCCGCCAAAGCTCGACGACCCGGCCCGGTTTTCCCGCCAGTTTGTCGAATTTGTCGCAGCATGCCTCGTCAAGGACCCAGCCACACGACCAACAGGTGTGTGTGTCTGTGTGTCTGTGTGTCTGTGTGTCTGTGTGTGTCTGTGTGTGTGTGTGTGTGTGTGTGTGTATGTGTGTGTGTGACATAGTGCCACCTTACTTTCCCCCATTCCCCCTTGCCCTATTCGCTTCGCTTCCTCCTTTCCTTCTTCCATCCCCCCCCCCCCAATCTGTCCCCAAGCAAACTTCACTCAGTGCCCGGCCCTCTTTATAACCCCATGGTCGTGTCACTATTTATCGTTTGCGAGACCGGAGCACCATTCCCATACATGTCCACTTGTTTGTCCGCTGCCAGCTGCCGTGCTGGTGGTGGCGGGACACGTGTGGCGGAACACACTTTCGGTTCATTCGTTCCTTTCTTTCATTCATCCATTCTTTCATTCGTTCTTTCTTTCTTTCTTGCACGCTTTCTTCTGTCTCTTTCTTTCGTGCTTATTAGTGTCTTCGTGTTCCCTCTGAATGTGCATCATATTCGGTCGTGTGCAATCACGCACCTTATTGCCCCTTCCTGTCAACTCAACCCCAGCCTCACACCCGCATAAACACCACCCTGACACACCCCGCCCTTGCACCAGCTGCACAACTGCTGAGTCAGCCGTTTTGCATGGACAAATCCCACCCTTCTGCGCTGTGCAGATTATTGCGAAGCCTCAGATGATGATGATGATGATGATGACGATGATGATGATGATGATGATGATGTTTCCTGTTCGTTCCATTGGCATGTGTTGAGTGCTTCTGCGCCACTGGTTACCGTCGCGTGGTGCAAATGCAATTCTGCTTCCTCTCATTCTTCTTCCTCTTGTTCTCCTTCCTCGACAGAGAAGCAAACTGGTCTTCTGCTTCTTGCCCTCTTCTTCCCCTCTTCTTCGCCTCCACCAAGCACACGATTGTGTTTTTTGACTTATCGGTGCGCGCGTGTGTTTGTGCAGTAAATTATCCCGTCATGCAAGCACATGGCCACAGAAAGGTCTTCGTTTAATGCCACCCGCCAGTGCCATTGATGTGAGCAAGGTGGTTCTGCCTTGTTTTTCTGCTCGTCGTATCGACACAAGCAGCAAGCCAGCAAACGCTAACAGCCATCATCAGCAAACAAACACAATGATTGGATGCACACAACACCACTCAATCACAACAGCAACAACACCACTCAATCACAACAGCTACAGCAACACTCAATCACGACAGCGACATGCATCGCAACAGCAATCACAGGTTTGCAAACACGTTGCGTGGTGCCTTTTTCTTCTTCGTTCCATTTCGACTCGCACGCGTTCGTGACGACGACACACGCGCACCGCTGTCGGCATCCAGCCTGCGCAGTTGAGAAGCGGTGTGATGGGTTATGGGATGTGATGGGGTTATTGTATGGAGGGCGGTGAACACAGAAGATGCAGGCAAGTACACAAGTGCGCAAACACGACAAACTCACACATCACGCAGCAATCGTCACCACCATTCGGCGCACGCATCACACAGCATCATCACACCCATGACACACCACACCGCAACCAAAAACACCCACCATACCCATCATCAACACCCCACCCCCACACGTTCACCATCACGTCACTGCAACGCGTCGGCACCACACCTGTCCTCGGCGAGGAGGTCTTCGAGGTCGTCTGTGTCCGCAGCGTCGCTGCCGCCGTCAAACCCAAACCACCGCCGCACCCCATTCACCAGCGACAGCCGCCCGCCCGACGGCGCGCCCCGCCCAGCACTGCAGCGTGGATGGTGGTGATGTGTGTGTGTGTGTGTGTGTGTGTGTGTGTGTGTGTGCGTGTGTGTGTGTGTGTGTGTGCGCGTGTGTGTGTGTGTGTGTGTGTGTGTGTGTGTGTGTGTGTGTGTGTGTGTGTGTGTGTGTGTGTGTGTGTGTGTGTGTGTGTGTGTGTGTGTGTGTGTGCGTACAAAGCACACGGCCAAGCACCTGATACCTCGAAACTGACACACAAACACACACATGTGAACTCACGCGCTGCGAGACCGCCGCATTGATCGCATCGGTCGCGAAGTCGTCACACTCGTCAGCGCTTCTGCACAGCACACACGTGTCAAGATGAATGGATGGTGATAAGCTGGAGTAAGTGTCTGGTGTTGCGTGTGTGTGTGTGTGTCTGGTGTTGTGTGTGTGTGTGTGTGTGAGTGAGTGAGTGAGTGTCATGTGTGGTGTTTTCCATCCTGCTGACAGCATTACCTGCGCCGCCACCGTCATCATCGTCGTCATCGCCGGCATCAGCGTCGTCCAAGCGACTGCTCACCGCCCGCGGTATTTGTACCTGATGCAGTGAAAAGGGGAGGGGGGTCAGGACGTGTGAGATGCAATACACGATTCCCATTCGCATGAACAGCAGCCACTTTGCAATCACAAACAACATCTATGCTTACTCAACAGCCGCATCACACACGCACACACACGCACGCACACACACGCACACACACGCACACACACACAAGCACACACACGCACGCACGCACGCACACACGCACACACGCCGGCGCGTGCTTACCCCAAACGACTGGTGTCCAAGGGCTTCGCCGCGCTGGCGCGCCCGCCGCTCCCGCCGTATCAACATCTTTCCCTCAGACACCGCGTCCTGAAGGGGGAAGGGTGATGGTGATGATGATGATGATGATGATGATGATGATGATGACGGTACGCGATGATGGGTTGGTGATTGTGGTGAGTGGTGGTGATGGTGTTGGCGACATTCGTGCAAGCAAGAAAGGATCATGTGGCTCCAATCGAAGCCGAGGAACCGCACAAGCGACACAATGCACGTCGAAAAACACACATGCACACGAGCGAGTCAAGTGCAGTGCACCTGTGCTGTTTCGTCATCAACCACGAGCGAGGGCACGCCGCAGAACCCAAGGATGCGACTGCCGAGCCGCAGGATGGTGGCCAGGCTGCAATCATGTCGTGGTGATGATGGTGGTGGTCGTGAGCATGCGTGCCTGTGCGTGCCGCAGAGCCGATGCCCACACCTGTACGCAAGTGAGCGCCCTCAAACAACAACATCACCATCACCATCATCAAAATCAACAACATGTTCATCCTCATCACGATCAACACACCTGACGAGGAGAATGGTGATTGGATAGTACGTGTTGAAGTCCTTGATGAAGCCAAAAAAGTCAACATGCCCCATCACCTGCGTAAACGCTGTCGGCTGTGTAGTTGCGCGCGCATGTGCGTGTGTGTGTGTGTGTGTGTGTGTGTGTGTGTGTGTGTGTGTGTGTGTGTGTGTGTGTGTGTGTGTGTGTGTGTGTGTGAAGGTGTGTGTGTGTTTTATTGTGCGTGTGAGGGTGGACACAAACCAAGCGCATGACGTTCGAGCAGCACTTCAGTCCTGCATCATCACCACCATCACCACCACCATCACCACCCCCATCACCATGACGACCACCACGACCACCACCAGCGCGGACCTGTGCAATGTTGCCGGCGGTGACGTGGCTGTCGAGGTGCGCCATGCTCAGGAAGTTGAGGCAGAGCGGAATTGTCAGGCGCGACAGCAGAATCGCAGCAAAGATCAGGCTGACACGGCGGTGGTGTGATACCGGGGTTGCGTGATGTTGCGGGAGTGGTGGTTGCGTGATGTTGCGGGGGAGGAGTGGTGGTTGTGGTGGTTGTGGTTGTAGTAGTTGTGGTTGTAGTGATGGTTGGGTGTGATGGTTGGGTGTGAGGAACGGCAGTGGCAACGCTGGTACAGGAACAGACTCAAGATGGAGGGAGGCACAAATTCAATACCACGCAACAAACGCAAACATAAACACACACACACACTCACACACAAACGCAAACAAACACACACACACAAACGAAACAAAAACACACAATCTCTCTCAAACAAGCACACGCACACGCACACACACAGAGCTCTGACTGACCTTGCAGCGTCCGTCTGCTGCTTTGGCACGAGGTTGTAAAAGTTGAAGATGCGCATGCGGAAGATTACGCGATATGTGCAGAAGCTGAGGTAGAAGAGGGTGAGGAACGCAATCAACTCCAGGTCAAAGTACTGCCCGTTGTGCCCAATAGCCGAGATGAGGATGGCGTAGATGCTGATGGTTGGCTCGGATTGGAAAAACGTCACCTCGGACCACACCACAGCCAGCGAGCACCCCGTCGCCAGCACTGCCAGGCACAGATACACCACACGCCGGATCTGGTGCATGGGGAGGGGGGAATGAGTGTGTGGTGTAATTGAGAGAGATTGTGTGTGTGCGTGTGTGTGTGTGTAGTGAGTGGGATAGAGATAGAACGTGTGAGCGTAAGAAAGTGTGTGCGTGCGTGCGTGTGTGCGTGTGTGCGTGTGTGCGTGCGTGCGTGTGTGTGTGTGTGTGTGTGTGTGTGTGTGTGTGTGTGAAAGTGTGTGAGAAGTATGCGTAGACACCGCTACGAATGTGAGTAAAACTGTTGATAGTGATACATTCCTGAGAGAAATCTCGAATACGCTGTGTTCGCTACGAGTTGTATATC
>NW_004754899.1:184978-193384 GCF_000188695.1 Salpingoeca rosetta | reverse complement strand
GTGTGATGGTGATATCAACCGCCAAAGTAGCAGTCGTCATCTTTCAAGGTGTACCCAGCACATGTACACCACCCCCCTCTCCTCGCGTTTGCACCCCTGTTCACACAAAGCCACCACCAGCTCCCACCAGCTCCCACCAGCTTCAACCAGCAGCAACGGTTCGTGGTCTGCCACCAATCGTGTTCTCTTCTCTTCCTCCTCCACTTCTGCTCCGTCTTTGTGTGTGTGTGTGTGTGTGTGAATTTTTGGCGAAGGAAGAAGGACTTCACACAACGATGACGATGACGATGATGGTGGTCATGGTGGTCTGATTCCCCTTCCAAGCCTTGCAGCATTCCTCCTGCTGGCTGCCAAGGCCACTGCTTCCTGAGGGTCGTCGTTTGGGTCGACGGGGTTAGGGGTTGTTGTGATGGGGGACAATGTCAGCCAATAGCTTGGACCAGCGCCGGCCCAGCATAACGCTGCGCACAAGACGGTAAAGATAACATTGTCGTGTGTTTTGTTTTTGTGTATGTCCAGTCCTGCGCTGTCTGTGGTGTCTGCCGGTGTCTGCGTTAACCTGTGGTGACAATGCTGTACTGCGACCGCACTGAATGCTGCCTCGATACGTGATGGCGTCTCGTGTGCTCACCGACACGCATATTGAAGGCACGCCACCCTCTCGACAAAGCTCCAGACAAGCTGCGCACTGCAGGGTTGCAGTGACATTTTGGCGCCAAACCCATTTCACCTGTACGCATCTGAGAGGGCATATGTGTGTATGCGTGTTGTGTGTATGTACATGTGCATCTGCACATATGCGTGTGCATGCGTGTGCATGGCTACGGCATGCATGCGTGCATGTTTGTGCCTTTCGCAGCTGCTGTCGAAGCCACAAGTATTATTCTTGTTGATTATTGTGCAGTTGTGTCTGTGTGTGCATGTATGCGCTGTGCGCTGTGCGCGCACACACACACACACACACTCTCTCTCTCTCTCTCTTGTGCGTGCGTGTGCATGCTGCTGCCTCTTTGTCGTTCTGCGCATACCTTGTCCCTTCCCTTCATGCACAAGCACCCGTCCTGCCTATTTTAGCAGATCCAGTTTGCCAGCATGCATCTGGCCCTGCCATCCTTGGCGCGCTGATACGGGCTCCTCCACAGACCCTTTGTCGAGAAGGGCAACTCCATCGTGCTGTCGCCTTTGGACCGTCACCTTTCACTGCGATCCTCTTCCACCCTTCTTTCCCACCCGACACCCTCTTCCTCTTCGTCTCGATCCCCTTTCATGCATTCGTGTTGCTTGTCCGTGCCTGTGCAATCCGTTCTGCTCTGCGCCCGACAATGGCTCGACAAGAAGGTGAGGCTGCCCACTGATGCGGTGGCTGTGCTGCCGTGCGTGTCCCTATTATGTGTGCGCATATCTTTGCGATCCAGGATCTGACTTTGTCCCTTGCTGGGCGTGCACACGTGGGTGTAAGTGTGTGTGTGTATATATATATGTGTATATGTGTTTGTGTTTGTGTGTGTGTGTGTGTGTCTGTCTGCGTCTGTTTCACCGGATTCGGTGAGGCAGTGCATGGATCACTCACCCATCCGCCTTCCTCCCCTTCTCGCTCACCAGCACGCCCATGCATCATGTCGGTAACAGCCCCAAGACAGCTCAGGCACCCACATGCACGCTCACAAGGAACACCGTGTGCAACCAGCTAGCAAGCCGGCTGTGCTGTCTGTGCTGTGCTGTGCTGTGCCGTGTATACGCTCGGGCACACTCCCAAATGAGGTGCCACGTGCAGTCTTCTCTCTGTTTCCCGCTTCCTTTCCGAGCCAACACTGCCCCTTACCCTTCGCCCTTCCTCTTCTGCAGCGCACACATGGTGCGCCTCCCTTCTTGTTCCTTTTGGGCTGCTTCACTTGCATGCCTGCGCGAACTTCTAGTGCAGCAAACGCATCCCTTTTCCTCCCTCACCCAAACACACGCACACACACATATACGTCTGTGTTCCCGCTACCACGCCCTCTCCACACCCAGCTGAGGGTGCGCGCAGACATGAGCGATCGTGGTTCGCGCTTGCTGCCGCCAAGCTGCTCGGTGTGTGGCTCCCCACCCTTACTACATCAGTGCCTGTATGCATCTGCGTCGCTGTGTATGAGTATTCTACGTTTAAATTGCTTGCTCAACATTCTATTCTGCCATCGCTTGTCCTTTCCCCTGTGTGTCCGCGCCTTTGGCTGCCACTCCTGCACGGCAACACAGGCACACACATATTAATACATACACATACACATACATATACACATACACATACACATACACATACACATACACATACACATACATACACATGCTCACGCGCTCACACCCACACACTCTCTCAGCCATGTAGGCGTTCACACGCGGTGGTGTCCCCTGCCCCGCCGCATATGTGTGCATTTTGGTTATTGACGTTTGCCGGCCAATGCACACGACTGTGGCGCAGCCGTTCTTCTTCCCCTCCTCCCTCTCCTCCTCTTTGCCCCCCCCCCCAGTTCTCCCTCTTCTCCTTCAGCAGCGCCGCCGTCGTCTCTGTGAGCGCTGCAGCCTGGGAGTGGGCCGCAGCCCCACCCATCTCAAACGTAGCGGCTTGCTCCAGCCGTTACTCTGCGCCCTGGATACCGCCTTTCTCCCTCACCCGCCTCGCTCGTCCTTGCTGCTTGACCTCTACTCCCACAGGTACAACTTCACACGCACGCGAAGTCCATGCCCTGCACCGCTCTCCTTGCCCCACGGCCGTCCATGGTCATGTGCTCTCTGCTGGCTTTCGCCTTGCTTCCATTGCATCACCATCATCATCGCACACACGCACACTTCAGGCAGCGCGCAGATACATTCACGCACATACACACTCTCTTTCCTCCTCTTTCTTTTACTTCATCCCTTGCCTTCCTCCCTCCCCCGGTCTCCTGTGCAGTTGTTCTTCGCCATTGGGCCCACCTCCTTCGCTTGCGAGATGCCGCAACCCATATCGCCATCGTTGCCACTGGCGCTCATGCCCGTCCTCCTGGCCGTCCCCCCCCCCCTTGCAACCACGCCCATCTGTCAACACGCGCTCACAGACGCGCGCACGTGCTGGCATGTGCTGACGGGGTGCTACCCGCTGGTTGCTTGCTTGCTTGCTTGGCTTTGTCCTCCACCTGTCTCTGCTCCTTTCCACCCACAACACTCCCATATGACGCCGCTTTCTTCTCGTTTTCTCGCTTCATATCGTGTGTGTCTTTGGCATGTGTGCTCTGCGCCCCTCCTCTTCCCCTCTTCCCCCCTCTTGCTTTTGCATTAAACGAGTCACTGGTTTGGGCTGTGTGTGGTGTGTATTGGAAGGGCAATGGAACAGGGGAAAAGAAACGGATGGTTCAAATGACGCGCGCACAAGGCACAAGCAAGCCGTCACAATCAGTTGGCAGCGTCGTCGTCGTCAGCCTGCACCACGGCGGCGGGGGCGTCGTCGATGAAGTCCTTCGAGTTGACAAAGTCGTCGGCGAGCGTGAGCATGGTTCGCTTGGCGTGAGCAACAGCGTCTGGGCGGCCGCTCAGCCACATATCAGCGACCTGGCCCCTCACGAGGATATGGGTGATGGCTGCCCCAGTCAGCATGCGAATCTTGGCGACGAGACGGCTGTCGAGGAGGAAGTAGTTGGCCAGGCCCGCAGGGATGACGACGCATTCCTCCACTTCGGCGGGGGCCGCAAGCTCGCAGGCCCTCACGAGGGCCATGCAATACTGATGAATTGGGAAAGGACCCATGGTAGTGGTGGTCGGGGGGTTGGGTGACTCAAGGTGCAAACAGGTGGGCAACAAGTTACGTTGGGGCACTGGAGGTGCGAAAATGAACAACAAGAGAAAACAACAACTGTCAGGAGAGGGCGTAAGGGAAAGGAGTGTGCTGTTGGAGGAAAGGGGGGGGGGGGCGAACGCTCAGGGTGATGCCTTTTTTCTACAATGATTTCGAACACTTTTCATCTCGCCAACTCTCTGTGGCCACGATGCACATGGTGTCATGACAAGGCGCACTTGTCGCCCCTCCTGTCACAGTGTCACTATCCACCGAGACGCAACGCTTGTGCAAACAATGGAAGAAAGTATGCAGGCAACAAGCAAGACAAGACACACCCGTGCACACACGCGCATACACGTGCACACACGCGCGCACGCGCACACACACATACACACACGCACACACGCACACGCACACACAAAACAACAACAACAACAACAACAATAAGAACAAGAAAGAAAGAAAGTTTAAGCACGCTTGGCTTTCTTGGAACCATGTCCCGAGCCCTCCTCGTCTTCCTCATCCTCTTCCTCCTCCTTCGCCGCTTTGCTGCGCACTCGACTATGCTGTGGCCGCGCAAACGAGGCTTTCGGCTTGCCGGGGACTGGCGTGAAGAACTGCTGGCGCAGGTCTGGTGGCATGGCATCAGGTGAGTCGTACGTGCGCTTGCTGCCCGCTGCATGCACATCACTGCCGCCGCTGCTGCGTGTGCTGTTGCCGCTGTTGGTGGTCGAGGCAGCCCCAGCCGTGCGTTGTTGTCGTGTATGATTGCCTTTCAGCGACGCACGGCGGCCCTTAGGCGGTGGCACCTCCGCAGCCGTGTCTGCCGGCACAGGCGATGGTGATGCTGAAGACCGCAGCGACGACGACGACGACGACGACGGCGAGGAGGTCGGTGACGACGACGACGATGATGATGGTGATGATGATGATGATGATGATGTGGTTGTAGTTGTTGATGATGCAGATGATGATGATGATGATGACGACGACGACGACGAGGTAGTAGTCGTGGTTGTTGACAGGGCAGGAGAGCCGCGCACAGACGTGGAGGAGGCCGATGAAGCGGATGTTGTTGTTGTTGTTGGCATCGTCATGGTTGTTGCTCGTGGTTGTGTTGCTGTTGTCGCTGTTGTCGCTGCTGCCGCAGAAAGCAGTGGCGACGGCGCTTGCATTGGGTTTGCCGTGACAGCGGCAGGCCGGGCAGTGGTGGCAGCAGCAAAACAAACCGGTGCAATCGACGATCCCGCTGCTGTTGTCATGCTTGGAGTCCACGACACGGGTGCAGGTGCGTGCGGCATCATGAACTGCTGCGTGCTCAGCCAGGGCTGGGGAATGGCGGGGGAAGGGAACGAAGGATACATCAACTGCTGAAAAGGAGGAAAGGTGGGTGGCTGGCGTGTCAAGCCCTGCATCATGATCATTTGCTGTTGTGGTTGCATCTGTGGCATGCGTGTGTATGGCATCATCATGGACGGGTGGGCACCAGCCATTGCCGCGGCAAGCGGTGGCATCGACTGCCGTTGATGTTGCCGTTGTTGTTGTTGTTGTTGTTGTTGCTGTTGTTGTTGCTGCTGCTGCTGCTGTTGTTGTTGTTGTCGCTGCTGATAGCTTTGCGGATAGTGTTGTGGCTGCTGATAGCTTTGCGGATACTGCTGTTGCTGCTGTAACTGCAGTTGCTGCTGTGTGGCTGCCGCTGTTGTGAAGGCAAGAGGCCCGCGCGCGTTGTGCGGCGCGAGGGTTGGCAGCGAAGAGAGTCCAGGTATCGTCTGCTTCGGCTGCGGTGTTTGGCGTGCTGTTGCCTTTTTGCTTGCTTTGTCTCTGCCTGTTTTCTTGGATGCTTTGCTCCTGGGTGCGCCTGTTGTGCGTGCGGTCGCCGCCATATCTGCTGCTGTTGTTGCAGTTGAGGGTGATGATGATGACGGTGCCTTCTTAGAGACAGAATCTCGCGTGGTCGATGGTGCTGATGTGGAGCCCGTCGCTGCTGCGTGCGGCCGGAACACATCACCAAAGATGGGTGGCTGTACACCGGTTGGTACCGACACCGATGCATCACCTTCGACCAACCACGCCGTCTTCTGCTGCAGGCGAAGATTGCGCAATGCCTGTCGCTCGCGCTCACGTGCTCTGCTGGCCTGCTCCGCCTCGTCAAGAGGGTACACGGGGCTGTGGTCTGATGTGAACAGGTCGCCATTGAAGGTGCGCGCATATGCCGGCGTTGTCACGCTGACGTCCCGTGATGCGTGCAGCGCGTGGCTGCCAAACACAATGAACCATGGTTGTGTCACGCACCACGGCACCAACGTATCCTCCTGTGCATACGCGTACACATCTTTTTCCACGCGTGCATGTGCATGCGAGTGTGCGTATACGAGTATACGTATGCATGTGTATGTGTGCGTATACGTGTGTGCATGCGAGTGTGCGTGTGCGTACGTGGGCATGTGTTTGCGTACATGTGCATGCGAGTGTGTGGAGCAAGCAGTAAAGAGGTGAGAATCAATTTGGAATGGTGCACAATGAGACAATGTCATGACCCCAGAAAGCGAGAGAAAAAAGAGGGCAATCACACATGGAGCACTCGCATGCATGCGGCCACACAAATCACACACCAACAAGCAAACACAGAGCAAGCGGCGGCAGTCATGCAATGTGCTTGCCCCATTGGGTTGTCATCGCATGCAAGCGTGGTTAGGTGTTGGAGGTGGATGTGCAATACTCACAGGCTGAAAACGGCTTGTTGGAAACGTTCCACGTGTTGTCCTTGGTCATAAAGTACAGAAACAGGTCAGGCGCATCGTCTGTGTGTGTGTGCGGTTTGTGTGTGTGCGTGTGTGCGTGTTCATGTGGTTGTGTGTGTGTATGTGGTTGTGTGTGTGCATGTGTGTGTGCGTGTCGGTATACGTGCGTGTGTACGTGCACGTGTGTGTGTGTGTGCGCGTGTGTATGTGAGAGACAGCTGAGTATGAGCATCGTCACGCAAGCCACGCTGACATGAGAATCAGAACACAAAACACGCACGCATGCATCGTTCCCTCACACACACACACACACACACACACACACACACTCTCTCTCTCTCTCTCTCTCTCTCTCTCTCTTTTGAAGCGGCACCTTGGGCGGGCTTGTGGTAGATCATACGCAGGTCATCATCCTCTCGTCCGAGCGCCGTCGCGTCTTCGGGCGTCACTGCGAGATACGTTCCGTTGAGCCGCCGTGAAAGGCCCTCGCACCCGCTCATCACAACAGGCAGGCTCGTCCACATGTCCAGCGTGCACCCTGAACAGATGTATGCGTGTGTGTGTGTGTGTGTGTGTGCGTGCGTGTGTGCGCGCGCGTGTGTGTGTGTGCGTGCGTATGTGTGCGTGCGTATATGTGTGTGTGTGTGTGTTTGTGTGTAAACGAACATGCAATTGTGAACAGGGGTTGGGTCAAAATGCCGCACGCACGCAGGCAGACGCGCACACAAGCAGACGCACGCACGCACACACACACACACACACACACACTCACACACACGCACCATCGTAGTTTGCGACGATATCTGGAAGGAGGTTGACTGCAGGATCTGTAGTGTTGAGCGCAAGGAACTTTGGTCGGTCCACTGGCGCGAGCGGTGGGAGCAGCGTGGACCTTCGTGCCACATGTCGTGTTGCTGTTGCTGTTGTGGGTGTGGGTGCACTCGTTGTAGCAGCAGCAGCTGGTGGTGGTGGTGGTGGCGTTGGAAACTGTTGTGTCGAAGAAGAGGGTGATGATGATGATGCGGGAGCGGAGACAGCACCGAGCCAGCGCTGTCGGCCAGCTTGGGATGCGCCAACCTTTGGCATGGCAGCGGCAGCCATCGTCATGCTCACATCATCGCCATGTTGCAGTGGCTGCGACGGCACCTCATCCAGACCCAAGGGCACACTGTCCCCGGTCTTGGTGGTAGGTGAGACCTGCACGCCCGTGGGCTGTACGCGCTCTGCATTTGAAGCGATTGGAGGCGAGACGCCGGCCAGCTTGAACAATTCGTGCACTTTCCTGTTGTGGCAGTTGCCCGAAATGGCCAACAGAAAGGGCAAGTCAAAGCACAGCACCAAAACAGGCATGTGAGAAGAGGAATGCGCGCGTGTGGGGCACACTGCATGACACACGCAAGCATCACCGGGAAGGAAGGAAGGGAAGAGAGGGAGGGGAGGGGAGGGAGGGCACACGCGCACACACACACACACACACACACACACACACACACACACACACACACACACACACACACAAAGAGCAACGCACACGCACACACAGACAGCCTGGAAGGAGCGGGGTTGTGTGCGCTTACGCGTGAAGGAGTGCGAGTGTGTCGAATTCCTTCCACTGGGTCTTCAGTGCCTGACGCAATCCTCGCAACTTGGCTGCCTCCGTCTTGATCTCAGCCTTCTCGTGTTCGTGTGTGTGTGTGTGTGTGTGTGTGTGTGTGTGTGTGTGTGTGTGTGTGTGTGTGTGTGTGTGTGTGTGTGTGTGTGTGTGTGTGTGTGTGTGCTCTGGCCCACCACACTTTGCACTGAACGCGAGTGTGTACTTGTTTTTTCACTGAAGGAGCATGGCGATTGCACGGCACCGCGAGCAGTCAATCTACA
>NW_004754899.1:183451-184878 GCF_000188695.1 Salpingoeca rosetta | reverse complement strand
GTGCTTGCGCAAAACAGCAAATCGAGCACAAGTGTCAAGGTTGCGTGTGAAAACGTGTGTTGGTGAATGACCTCAAGCTTGTCACGCTCCTTCACGGCAACAAAGGTGCCTCAACTTGACACTGCACGATGGTGAGCATCGCAATTCATGTAGTGAAGTGGCCACCATGCATATGTGAGCGGAGGACACAAAACACGCACACACACACACACACACACAACGTGCAAGTAGCAGCAGTAGCAGCAACAACAACAACAACAACAACAACAACAACAACAACAACAACAACAACAACAACAACAACAACAACAACAACAACAACAACAACAACACACGCATGCACGCACTCTCGCTTGCGCACACAAGAACACGCGTGACAACTCACTTCATCTTCCGCTCTCTGAAGGAGAGGAAGTGCTTCAGGAAATCCTCCGTCATTGTCGGATCATTCATCCGCTGATCCCGGACACCGATGCCGAGGAAGTCACGAGCCTGTTCCGAGAAGTGATGCGTCATGGAATGCAATGACCACGTAAGCAAGTGCCCGCCGAACACACACACACACACACATTGAGAGCAGCAACTGTAGACATGCACATACATGCACATGCAGGCAAACAGACACAAACTCTCACACGTACACACACACACACACGCACAACCATGCATGCACGCACTCCTTGGATGCGCTTGAGGTTGACGGCACGCGCGTGTTGTTGGGACTGCGAGTGCATCGCTTCTGTCGCCCAGCGCATCCAACAGGCACACGGCACAGCAATGTGCACACGTGCACGAGCATGAGTATGACGGGTGAGGGTGAGAAGGGCAGCGCGGGAAAAGAACACCAGGACTGCCATGCAACAGGACCATTCAAAACGTGGTGTCACATGTCATCACGCAATAAAATTATAAACAACAAACGCACTGTCGCGTTGTGTCCAGCGATAAAACGCGGCAGCCTGCTGTTTCCTCCACCGAGTCAGCAGTCGAACCTCCGCCTAAACACACACACACACACATGGGCACACAGAGAAGATTGCGTCAGCATCAAGCGTGATGTGACAGTGTTGCACACGGTGTGCGCTTGGCTCATTGTGCAGGCGTGTGTGTGTGCACGTGTGTGCGTGCGTGGATGAACACACGCACTCTCTTAATCCCCCACCCCTCGCCCCCTGTGACGCGTGCTGCTCACCTTTGTGAGGGGCGTGTTGTCGGTCATTGCACACTGCTTGACGCACTCCATCCACGCAGCCGCCTGCAGCATGGGGGAAGGGCGATTCGATGATGAGAGGGAACAATGAGGGGCGACCATGACGGCATACAAGCTCCCATGTACAGAGACAAGGACACCTGACGACACACACGCACACACACCCACCCACTCACACACACACACACACACCCACACACACCCACCCACACACACA
>NW_004754899.1:165727-183183 GCF_000188695.1 Salpingoeca rosetta | reverse complement strand
ACACACACACACACACACACACACACACACACACACACACACACACACACACACACACACACACACAACACACACACACACACACACACACACAACACACACACACAACACACACACACACACACCATTTTCATGGCGCCTCCGAGGCGTGGGCAGAGGGCACAGGAGGGGGCTGATATGCCGCCCAGGCACGGCTCACAAAACCAAAGCGGGTCCTGATCCGTCTCCGTATCTCCTAATGACAGCAGAACGGGGCGAACAAGGACGTTGGACACGGGTTAGCGCAAGCAGAGCAACAGCAAGCAGAGCAACAGCAAGCCGCCTTGACCGACTGAAGCCATGGAGTTGAGCGGACAAGTGGCGGAAGCAGAGATGCTGTGATCGCAGACTACACCCGCGTGCATGCATGCATGCATGGAATGGAATGGAACAGGCAAGTACATGCAGAGCAAGGGTGGTCGCACTTGGTGTGCGGTCGCAGGTCCAGCCGTAGCAGCGACCGTGTGCTTGTACGCCGCATAGTCTGCACTTCAACACTGGCGCGCTGACGCCTGTCGACAAGCAAACGCTGCAGATTCGAGCTTGGCATGGAGGCAGCAGCGGTTGTACCTTCTGCTGCTGTTGCTGTTGCTGTTGCTGCTGTTGTGTTTGGGATTGTTGGCCTTGGCCCGTGTGTTGCTGTGACAGTTGGTGCACGATCACACCTTGACCTTGGGTGGTAGCCGCGGAGGAAGGCGAGGGCGACGCGGGCCTGGGTACGACCAGCGGAAGCGGATGCACGGTGTCTGTCGACGGCTGTGACGTGCCCATTGCAGGTGCTGCTGTCGTGTTTGGGGTAATTGGTTGCGCTTGCGGCGTTGGCGGGGTGGACACATGTATCATGCGGGGCTGAGGCGGTGTTGTTAGTGGGATCGTTGTCGGTGTTGTCCTTGTCGATGCGCTTGTCGGCAGGGTTGCGACAGCAGCGGCAGGAGGAGCAGAAGAAGGAGGTGGAGGTGCTGCGGCGACAGCACTGGCAAAGGCTGGCACAGCCGTGTCCGATGATGGTGATGTCATTAAAGTGTTTGCTTGTGACTGTCGTGATGGCGACACTGGCGGGGTGGCCAGTACTGGTCTTGTTAGCGAAACCGGTGGTCTGGGTGGTGCTGCGTCTGCTCTTGTCGATGGGTGCGTCGCTTCGAGCGAGGTGGATGGCGCAGCTGCTTCACGCAACCACGCGCTGCTGTGTGCTGGCGGCACGGAGGAAGAGGAAGTACGCAGCGGCGGTGAAGGAGGAGGGGGAGGAGGTGGAACATTGGCTGTGGAGGAGAATGAGGAGGAGGAAGGTGCGCTGGCAGAACCTTGTTGTTGTTGTTGTCGCTGTTCCTCTCGCTCCCCTTCTCCTTGGCCTGGGCGGTGCGCCATTTTTTCAGGCCTGCTTCTTACAACCAAGCAAGCAAGAAAGCAAGCAAGCAAAGCAAGGGCAGCACGGCCAGTGGGCGATTCCTAACCCTAAGGCTGCTTTCTCGTAGGGTGCTGTGTGTTGCCCTTGCGGCTTTGCGTTGTGGTGTGGTTCGCGTGTGCGTGTGCTGGAGGGTTGCAGGCCAAGGTTCGGTTGGGAAAAACACAACCAACCCAGCAGCAGTGCTTGCGAGCACGGCAGAGTGCGGTGGGATTCGCAGTTGGGAAAACTATCAAAGATTGAAGGTCATCCACCGACAGACAGCGACAGCACAAACTCAGCACACAGCTGTCCTGGAAATTTCTTTGAAATTACACACATATTGTCGTTCGGAGTAATTGGTGAAGATTTTAGCTATTTCTCGCAGTATTTGGAAAAGCGATTGCGAAAGTTTTGCTGACAACACAAAAACCAGCCGGTCATTTCTGCTGCACAGCAAGCAAGGCCCAGCGACTTTTTCCGGTGCGAGAACGTTATGTGTGGGCTGGGGCTGCTGCCTTCTTGCTTGATTGGCAGTGTGTGGTGAGGGTGTGACGTTGTTGCAGGCGTTGATGCAAGGGCTGCTGCCACAGCGATGGAAGCAAAGAAGACATCACTTGTTCACGACACACACAGAGCTGTCTGTCTGTCACTGCCGCTCTTCTTTGCTTTGCCCTGCTTCTTTTCCTTCTCCTTCCTCATCATTCGTTCATTTCCTGCTCTGTTGATCTTGACAACCCACACACACGCACACGCACACCAGGCTTGCGTTTGTTCACTCAATCTTCGTCGCTTTCCTCCCACAACCAAGAACCACCATGGCGAGCACCGCTATGGCTGCAGTGCGCCAGACTGCTCCCAGGGCTGCATCGTAAGTGCGTGTGTGTGCGTGTGCGTGTGCGTGTGTGCGTGTGCGTGTGCGTGTGCGTGTGTGCGTGTGCGTGTGTGTGTGCGTGTGTGTGTGTGTCGAGACGCGTGACGCAAGCTCGTCCTCTTGTTCTGTGCCTCGCCGAAGCCGGCTCCTGCATCATGATCGTCCCCCCTTTGATCGACTCCTTCCATCTCCCTCTTCTTCCACAACAACAACAAACGCCAGGGCATTGGCGGCTTCTGTGAGCCGACGACCGCTGTCGCACACAACCGTGCTGCCACCCATCTCGAACGAGCCTGTTCGCGAGTACCCACCCGAGTCCGAGGAGCGCATGGAGCTCCTTGCGGTGCGTGCGTGCGTATGTATGTGCGTGCGTGCGTGTGTGTGTGTGTTTGTTATGTTCTCTGTTTCCCCTGCCTTCCCTGCCTTCCCTGCCTTCCCTGCCTTCCTTGCCTTCCCTGCACCTGGGCCTTGGCGCTGCGCCTTGGCCTTCGCTGCACCTCAGCCATCCCTGCTTCCCCTGCTTCTCCAAGTATCCTCACCAGCGCTCACGTTGCGATGCATACAACATGCAGGCGTGCGCCCGCGTTCGCTCCGAGACAGTGGACATTCCTTGCGTCATCAACGGCAAGGAGGTGTTTACCGGCAACACCATCGAGCAGCGCGCGGTACGGTGCAACCACGGTGTGCATGTGTTTGCATGTGCACGTGTGTGTACGCTTGTGTGCGTGCTTGTGCGTGGTGACCCAGCCTTTGCTCTTCCGTTCCTCCGTCCCACCTCCCACCACACGCACACGTGCACACTTGCTTACCTTTTAGCTTGCGTTGCTGTGCCTCCTCCTGCTCCTCCTTATTGTCACTTGTTGCTCACTGCCAATCAACGCCCTTGTTTCTTCAATTGAAACCACCCTCATGTGTCGACGCTGTCATGTGCCCGCTGCCACCACGCCAGTGCTCTGACCACCAGCACGCCGTCGCCCGCGTGCACCTCGCATCTCCGGAGCTCATTCAGGAGGCCATTGACGTATGTTGCGATGTGCGATTTTTGCGGTCGCGTTTGGTGTTGTTGCACACATGCACGTGTGGCATGCATGTGTGGCAGTGATGGGGCTCAAATGACACGCATGCATGTTGCCACTAAATTCGTACCACACACGCACACACACACACACACTCATGCACACTCACACACACACACACACACTTACACACACTCATACACACTCCTACTTACATACACACACACATACACACACACACACACTTACACACACATACACACACCCTCTCTCACACACACACACACACACACACACACCTCTCACGCTGGACTGCAGACGTCGCTGAGTGTGCGCGAGGAATGGGAGCAGCTTGACTTTGAGCACCGTGCGGCGGTGTTCCTGAAGGCGGCGGACCTGCTGAGCACCAAGTTCCGCAACGAGGTCCTTGCGGCCACGATGATTGGCCAGGGCAAGAACATGTTTCAGGCGGAGATTGACGCTGCTGCGGAGGCGGCCGACTTCTACCGCTTTGGCGTCAAGTATGCCAACGAGATTTACGCCGAGCAGCCCGCGCACCACGCGCAGCACGTGTGGAACAGGGTCGAGTACCGCGGGCTGGAGGGCTTTGTTGCCGGCATCCCGCCATTCAACTTCACGGCCATTGGCGCCAACCTGGGCGCAACCCCGGCCATCATGGGCAACGTGGTGCTGTGGAAGCCGAGCGAGAACGCCGCCCTGTCCAACTACGTGGTGTTCAAGGCGCTGCGCGAGGCCGGCCTGCCCGACGGCGTGGTGAACTTCGTCCCTGCCGCCGGGCCAACCTTTGGCGACAAGATTGTGTCGTCGCCAGATCTCGCCGCCATCAGCTTCACGGGCTCCACGCGCACGTTCAACACGCTGTGGAAGGGCGTGGCAGACAACCTGGACAAGTACAAGACGTACCCGCGGCTCGTTGGCGAGTGCGGTGGCAAGAACTTCCACTACGTGCACAACACGGCGGACCTCGACAACGCGGTGTACAGCACCATCCGCTCGGCATTTGAGTACCAGGGACAGAAGTGCTCTGCGTGCTCGCGGCTGTATGTGCCGGAGTCGATGTGGCCCGAGTTCCGCGACCGCATGCTTGACTGCATGCGCGACATCCAGGTTGGCGAGCCGGACGACTTCAAGACGTTTATGACGGCTGTGATTGACGAGAAGGCGTTTGACAAGATTGTGTCGTACATCAACTACGCCAAGGAGTCCAGCGAGATGGAGGTGCTTGCAGGCGGCGAGGCGGACAAGAGCGTCGGCTGGTTTGTGCAGCCCACCCTCGTGCAGAGCACCAACCCGCACTCCAAGCTCATGGAGGAGGAGATTTTCGGGCCCGTCATCACCGCTTACGTCTACCCAGACGAGTGAGTGTTGCTGCTTCTGCTTCTGCTTCTGCTGCTGCTGTTGTTGTTGTTTTTGTGGTGTTGTGGTGTGATGTCTGTGTGGGTCGGCTTGGTATGTTGTGTCGCGTAGTGTGTTTGCGTGTGTTTGCGTTTGTGCTGGTTTTATTTCCGTCGAAACAGCGACTGCAACCTGCCATACCCACCACTCTCTCACACACACATACACACACATCTCTTCTTCACCACCACCACCACCACCACATCACCACACCAACAGCCAGTGGGAGGAGACGCTTGACCTTGTGAACAAGACGTCACCATACGGCCTGACGGGCTCCATCTTCTCTGCCGACCGCAGCGTCATTGACACGGGTCTCAAGAAGCTGCGCCACGCCGCAGGCAACATCTACGTGCGTTTGTCGTCGTGATGTGTGTGTGTGTGTGTGTGTGTGTGTGTGTGTGTGTGTGTGTGTGTGTGTGTGTGGGAGCGAGCGAGAAAGAGAGTGTGTGCATGCACTTAGATGTGTGTGAACCTCCCCCCCCCCCTCTGCAATATCATGTCCTGTGTGCGCGCGCTTGTTTTGTGCGACCGGTCATCACCAAAAACTGCCATGTCCCTCCTCACCATGCCATGCGCCTGCCACCACTTTGTCCAACCACGGGCCACGATGCTTCTTCATTCATCACCATCAGATCAACGCGAAGAGCACGGGGTCTGTTGTTGGGCAGCAGCCGTTTGGTGGTGCTCGCCGCTCCGGCACCAACGACAAGGCCGGTGCGTCGTCCTACCTTGCCCGCTTCACCTCCATGCAGGCGGCAAAGGAGTGCCTTCTCTACCTCGATGACTGGAAGTATGACCACATGAAGTGAGCGCAAGCGACCCACACGGGCATGCACACGCATGCACCTTGGTGCTCTCTCTGTGCGTCATGTTGTCGTTGTCGTCATCGCCAACACCTGCTCGCTTGTGGTTGGCCATAATCATCCCTGTTCTCTTCCCCCTCCTGTTTCTTTCTTCCTCTCTTCTTTGTGTTCGAAACCCCCCAAAGCGAATCATACCGACTGTTCCCTTCCAATCTGAGTAAACAGGCTCCAAGCGACTTTGCATTGTGTGTGTGTGTGTGTGTGTGTGTGTGTGTGTGTGTGTGTGTGTGTGTGTGTGTGTGTGTGTGTGTGTGTGTGTGTGTGTGTGTGGTGTGTAGAGCAGAGCAGGATGTCGCGAGACGGCAGTCACGTTTTTTAAGGAGCGCTTGTGTTGTGTTGTATTGACACGGTCGCTTCTGGTGGAAGCTGAGCCGCAATCACGATTGACGGAACAATGTGGCCCACGCACCAGCGTGCCAACACGTGACAAACACATCCACGCAACCACGCATATCCACCCGCATATGATCGATTAGAATCTGTCGTAAGCCAATTCAACATACAGTAACATCCTGAGCTATGTGTGCACGTACATGTGCACCCACCCGCCCACACAGACACGTACACAGACACAGACACAGACACACACACACACACACACACACACACACAATAACCCCCCCCCCCTTGCTCGGGAGATCAATCAAAGCCATCACACATGTACATGAAGGAGGACTTTGGGTGCTGGCACTTGGGTTCCTGCTGGTGGTTGTCGAAGATGGCCTCAAAACATGCCGGGCACAGATCGTAGTCGGCACATGTGCGGCAGCGATAATGCACGCAGTCCGTAAAGTACCCGCACCCTTTGCAGATGTACAGGTCCGTGGGCTGCAGCGCACGCTCGTAGTCCTTTGCCGGCCAGGTCTCGTGCACAGATGCCACCAACGGGACATCGAACGCGACGTGGTTGTTGTCCGTGCTGGCTGCCTGCTCAAACGCATCAGCACGGTCGGCGTCGTCGTGATGAGCGTTGGGGGCATCATCAGCATCCTGGCCTGTGCTGCTGTTGCTATGGGTGCTGAAGGACGTCGGAATGCTTGGTTCGCTGTTGCTCATGGTCTTGACTGTCAAGTCATCGCTGCGCGCCTCGTTGTCGGAGTGGATGCGCTGGTTGGGCCGCTTGGCCGGTCCCACGATTCCATGCTGCTGCTGCTGCTGCTGTTGTTGTTGTTGCTGCGAGGCTTTGTCAGCCTGCGTTGGTAGTGCCGGTGACGCCTCAAACGCCGTGCGCTTTGGAGATCTTATCAAAGACACCCGAGCGCTGTCTTCTGTGTGTGTACTCTGCTCCCGGCCTTGCTCTTGGCCTTGCCCCTGCTTCTGCTCGAGTGAGTGGTGGTATTGCGGCGCATGTGGCTCGTCCAAGCCATGTGGCAGGTTGTGCAGCTCGTGTTGCAATGCCGAATGGTGCATGCAATGGCTGTGCCCATCAATCCGTACTGCTGCAAACCTCGACATCGCCGCTTCTGTGGTCTCAAAGGCGAGGGGGTGGGAAGAGGAAGCAAAGACGTATGTGTCGCTGGCGCTAATGATGGTGAATGATGCGGCCGCGATGCCGTGCGACAGTTGGAAGGTGGATGAGTCGTTGGTGAGTGGATGAGTCGTTGGTGAGTGGATGAGTCGTTGGTGGGTGTGTGTGTGTGTGCGAGAGATGTGAGTGTGGTCCTGCGGTTCGTGTGCTTGTTGCTTTTGTGGCTGGCTGGCTTTCGGTTGTAGAAAATTGACTGAAGATTTCAACGAAATAGACAATTGGCTTGTTTGGCTCAGTCGGACGAGCCACTCCCTCCATATCACGTCTCGAGGACAGCGGTTCAATCCCTGCTGGTTTTTTTCAAATACGTGCTATGCACTAAGTGTAATTTTGGCCTAATCTGTGTGCGAAACATACCATATCGTGCGCATTAGGCCGTAACTGCACAGTCTGCACGCGGTTTTTGTTTCACATCAGCACACGCTGTCATCGCGGTGTGTGGCGCACCATTTCCATCTTTGGAACCAACCAACCAATCTGAGAAGCAAAGTGCCTGCCCCTGCACGCTGACACAACAACCAACAACCACCAAGACCAACCGCCGCCATGGTGGGAGTGAGAGAGAGAGAGAGAGTGTGTGTGTGTGTGTGTTTTGTGTGGAACCTTTGTTCTGTGGCGCTTTATTGGTGTGGTTCCGAAGGAGCGTTCGCAGTGCACAGCAGCATCATCCATCACTGAGTGTGACGACGACCAACCACTTGTCCATGCTCTCACACAACATGCAGTCCAAGCGCGATTTCCTGATTGAGCTGGAGAAAAAGGCCCAGGACCGCTGGGCCAAGGAGAAGGCCTTCGAGACCGATGCGCCAGAGGTGTGGCAGCTTTGTGCATGTGTGTGTGTGTGTGTGTCGGTTTGTGGGGTTGTTTTGGTTGCTTTGCTCACTTGGTGTGGATTGGGGGCTGCAGATTGGAGGGTGGTGCAAGCGGAAGATCTGGAGTACATTGTGGCACATGTAGAGTGCACGATGGCACATATGGAGTGCATGGTGGTGACACATCCGACTCACCTCACTCACCTCACCGCCGCCTTTTCCCCCCTATTTCACCCACTCTCCCATTCACGTTTCCCACCCACCCTCACCTCTGCTCACTTTCTCATCCCACCAGAACGGCAAGGATCATGCGGAGGAGACGTACTTTGTGACGTTCCCGTACCCGTACATGAACGGCAAGCTGCATCTTGGCCACATGTTCACCATGTCCAAGGCCGAGTTTGCTGTTGGCTACCAGCAGCTCAAGGGCAAGAAGATCCTCTTTCCCTTTGGCTTCCACTGCACCGGCATGCCCATCAAGGTGTGTTTATGTGTGTGTATGTTTATACGTGTGCATGTGTGTGTGTGCATGAGTGCGTGCGTGTGTGTGTGTGTTGTGTGTGTGTGTGCATGTGTGTGTGTGTGCATGGGTGCGTGCGTGTATGTGTGTGTGTGTGTGTGTGTGTGGACGTTGGCGATGCTGGCTGCTCTCTTGTCTGCAAGCTCCAACGGACAAGTCTCTCCACTTTCCCGAAACTACCGCTTTTCCTTTTTGAACTCACAATCCCCCCTCGCCCGGTCCCCCTCCCACATACATACACACATACGCACACGCACACGCACACGCACACACAACTGTCAGGCGTCTGCGGATGCCCTGAAGGAGGAGATGGAGACGTACGGCTGCCCACCGCAGTTCCCCAAGGAGGAGGAAGAGGAGGACAAAGGCAACGGCAAGGACGCCAAGGCCAAGAAGTCCAAGATTGCCGCCAAGGAGGGCCGCGCCAAGTACAAGTGGGAGATTCTCCAGGACATGGGCATCCCAGACGAGGAAATCCCAAAGTGTGTGCATGTGTGTGTGTGTGTGTGTGCGTGTGTGCGTGTGCGTGTGTGTGTATGTGTGTGTGTGTGTACATTGACTCGTGAATACCGACTTGCACGCCTTTCTCGGTCATCCCCACCCTCCACTTGCTGACGAACTCTGCCCTATTCCTGTTGGCGTTTGGTGTCTGCTCGCGTGTGCAGGTTTGCTGATCCCCACTACTGGATCGAGTACTTTCCTCCGCTGGCCAAGGAGCACCTCACCCGCTTCGGCCTCAAGGTGCACACACACACACATACACCGCATCACACCTTTTCCTTTGTTGATCCGCACCGTCAAGCACTGTCACGTCCGGATACACCTTCCAACTCATACGTGCATGCATGCATGGACATTGATGTGTGCGTGTCTGTTATCATTCAGGCCGACTGGCGCCGCTCCTTTGTGACGACGGACTACAACCCGTACTACGACGCGTTTGCCCGGTGCGTCGGGAGCGTGACATGCATACATACATGCACACACACACACACACACACACGATGTCCCGTGTTGTCACCAGCTCGCATGCCCACACATTCACGCACCCATCATCACACACACACACACACACACACACACACACACACACACACACACACACACACACACACGCGCGCGCGCGCGCGCGCGCGCGCGCGCTCACCCCCAACCACACACACGTATGCAGCTGGCACGCTCTGAAGCTGAAGGAGAAGCACAAGATTGAGTTTCACAAGCGGCACGCGGTGTACTCGCCCAAGGACAAGCAGCCGTGCATGGACCACGACCGGTCCAAGGGCGAGGGCATTGGGCCCCAAGAGTACACGGGCATCAAGATGCGCATGCTCGAGCTGCCAGAGGTGCGAGGCATCGAGGAACGGTGTTGGTGTGGATGGTGGTGGGCGTGGGAGTCGTTGGCAGGGGTGGTGTTTCCTGCTTTGCAATCATCGGTGTGCCATTGCTGCTCTAGTGCTCCCGTACACACACACACACACACACACACACACACACACACACACACACACACACACACACACATACGGACACACACTCACACACACACACACTCACACACACTCACCAACTGCGTGCATGCACCCTTACCCTGGTTCCTTGACTGTGCAGTGCCTGAAGGAGCTGGGCGACAAGAAGGTGTACCTTGTTGCTGCGACGCTGCGCCCCGAGACCATGTACGGCCAGACCAACTGCTGGATCTCTCCAACCATCACCTACGTCGCCTGGAAGGTGTGTCACTTGTGGTAACTTTGCTTGGTTGTTTTGTTGTGTTGTGTTGTGTGGCTTGCCTTGTGGCTTACCCTGTACACTGATCGAGCACGCCACGCGCTGCCTGCGTTTCACACATATGTACGCACACACAACACACACACGCACATGCACGCACACACGCATATACACGCACACACTCACCTTCACACACACACTCACCTTCGCACACACACACACACACACACGCACACACACACACACACACACACACACACACACACACACACACACACACACACACACACACACACACACACAAATCCCGCCCTCCCCCTCACCATCTCTGCCGTGTGACTGCATCTGTGCACCAGGATGCCAAGCCGCAGGTGAAGGAGGACATGATTGCGAGCGGCGAGGCCATCACGTACTTTGAGCCGGAGGGCCTCGTCATCTCCCGCTCGGGCGACGAGTGCGTTGTTGCCCTGACAGACCAGTGGTACCTCATGTACGGCGAGCCAAAGTGGCGCGCGCAGGCAGAGGAGGCCCTGGCGCAGCTGGAGTGCTACCACGACTCGTCCCGCCACGCGTTTGCCCACACGCTCGACTGGCTCAAGGAGCACGCGTGCTCGCGGCTGTACGGCCTCGGCTCCCGTCTGCCCTGGGACGAGAACTGGCTCATCGAGTCCCTCTCAGACTCCACCATCTACATGGCCTACTACACCATCGCCCACCTCCTCCAGGGTATGTATGCTCGGTTCCCGCTCGTTGTTGTGCCGTTTCAAGGATGACACCTGCTTTCGCGTCACGTCTTTCTGTTTCTTCGTTTGTTGTTTTGGTGTTATTGTCTTTCTTTGCTTTCGTCATGCTTTCTGCACTCCCGGCCTGCTTTCACCATCACCACCCCCCCCCCCCACGCTACCACCCGCCGCTGTCACCATCACGACGGAGCAGACGGCGACTTCCGGGGCGCGCACGGCAACCCGCACGGCATCACGCCGGAGCAGTGCGACGAGAAGTTCTTCGACTACGTCTTCCTCTCTGAGAAGGAGCAGCCTGCTGCGGAGGAGTGCAAGGTGTCCAAGGACGTGCTGGACAAGCTGCGCAACGAGTTTCAGTACTTTTACCCGCTGGACATGCGCGTCTCTGGCAAGGACCTCATCCCCAACCACCTCACCTACTGCCTTTACAACCACGTCGCCATCTGGGAGGACAACAAGGCCATGTGCGTTGGTTCGTGCGTGTGTTTGTGTGTGCTAGTTGTGTTTGTATGCTCGTTGCAGTTTTGTGTTTGCATGTGCATGTGCATGTGTGCGTGTGCGTTTGTTTATGCCATTATGTATGCGCGTCCCACTTCTCTCTCTCTCTCTTCCCTCCCAATCTCCAGCTCACCACTACCGCCTCCCATTCTCTTGCTGCCACAACTGCCACTGTATGAGCAGGTGGCCGCGCAGCTTCCGCGCCAACGGCCATCTGATGCTCAACGGCGCCAAGATGTCCAAAAGCACCGGAAACTTTATGACCCTCGAGCAGTGCATCGAGAAGTATGGCACCGACGGTGAGTCAAACGCGCAACACCTCGTGTGTTTGATTGCGAATGCCTGCATCTGCAAGCAGGCGAGTCACTGGGCGAGTGACGGAGTTAGTGAGGTTCTTGTTGTGTCTGACGCTCGCGCTTATCGTTACGACCGTTCTCACCACAACACACACACACACACACATGACTGGCAGCAACACGCATGACGCTTGCTGATGGGAGCGACGGTGTCGACGATGCCAACTTTGAGGAGAAGACGGCGAATGCCAACGTGCTGCGCCTGTACAAGGAGCTGGAGTGGATCAAGGCTGTGGTCGACAGCATCGCCCTCCTCAAGGACGGCAAGGCCGACGACGCCGCTGCACAGGACCCGTGAGTCATAGGCCCACGCGTGGTGGCGTTGGTGGTGGTGGTGGTGGTGTTTCAGGCTGCACGGCTTTGTGTTGAATGTCGTGCAGTTGCTGAAGCGTTTTGGTTGCAGGGGTCGTGATTCACAATTCGTACTGCGAACACTCAAAAGTCTTAACACACCACACAACACAACACAACGCGTTCAGGTCTGTTGCCGTGCGGTCTGGGGAGATGGGTGTGAACGACAAGGCGTTTGAGAACGAGATCAACCTTGCCATCCGCGACGCGGACGCTGCGTACAAGCGCATGCACTTCCGCGAGGCCCTCATGGCGGGCTTCTTCACCCTGCAGGCTGCGCGCGACCGCTACCGCAAGGTGTGCGTCGGCCTGGGCGAGCCCCTGCATGCCGGCGTTGTCGAGCGTTTTGTGACGGTGCAGGCCCTGCTGCTGTCGCCCATCTGCCCGCACGTGTGCGAGCACATCTGGGCGCTGCTCGGGCACGAGGAGAGCATCACGACGGCGCGGTGGCCCGAGGCCGGCCCCGTGGACGAGGTCATGCTGTCCTCTGGGCGGTACCTCGATGACGTGGAGACGGACCTCCGCCAGCGCATCAACAAGGCAAAGGCCCGCAAGAAGGGGCCCGTCCAGGAAATCACCAGCGGTACGGGCATGTGCATTTGTGTGTGTGTGTGTGTGTGTGTGCATTTGCGTGTGTGTGTGTGTGTGCATTTGCGTGTGTGTGCGTGTGTGTGTGTGCGTGTGTGTGTGTGCGTGTGTGTGTGTGTGCGTGTGTGTGTGTGTGTGTGCGTGTGTGTGTGTGTGCATTTGCGTGCGTGTGAAGATGCGGAACACAGTTTGGTTGCTTGTGGGGTTGACAGCGTGATGTCACAAGGTTTTGTTTGGTCCATGTCCGCCTCGCACCCTTTCCTTCGATTCCCTTGTCCTGCACAACTCCTTACACGACACGCCCGAACAACACAACACAACACAACACTCACGCCGTGTGTTGTGCACCTTGTTTTTCGCCCATTTGTTTTTGCTTGTTGCAGTTGTGCTGTATGTTGCGTCGACGTATCCTGACTGGCAGGCGAAGATCCTGACGTACCTCAAGGACAACTACAACCCGGACGGCGCCACCCCCGCGGAGCGCTTCCCGGACATGAAGGCCGTCAGCCAGCAGTTCAAGGTCAGCCGTTTGTCTACTTGTCTTGGGTGTCTTGGGTCGTGGCGGGTGGCGGGTGTGTGTGTGTGTGCGTGTGTACGTATGCCCGTGTGTACGTATGCCCGTGTGTGTGTGTGTGTGTGTGTGTGTGTGTGTGTGTGCCTTCCCTTGTGCGGCATCTCCTGTTGTCGTACTCACTGCTCCCTCACCACTCCCGCGTCAAACACGGCCGCCACCTTCTCCACCCGCTAAACATATGTATTGTTGCTGCTGTTCGCAGAATGACCCTGACATGGCGAAGCACAAGAAGCTGCTGATGCCGTTTGTTGCCATGAAGCGTGATGAGGCCGCCACCAAGGGCAGTGCCGCCTTTGACCTCACTGTCACCTTCAACGAGACGCAAGTCCTCAAGGTGAGCCAAGCGTTGTCGACAACGCGCGCACGCACGCACGCACGCACGCACGCACGCAAACACACACACACACACGCACACGCACAGTGTGCTGGATATGAGTGGTTCGGCTGTCAGCAAATGTGTAAGCTCACGCTTACCTTCCTTCTTGTTACTGTGTCAATGCTGTGTCGATCGATGCTTTGTCGATGCTTCTGCGCCACCACAATTTCAGGAGAACCTGCCGTATCTCAGGAAGATCTTTGATCTCCCCATTGAGGTCCAGCCTGTCGAGGAGGCCGACGAGAAGGTGCGAATGCCCTGGCTTGCGAGCATGCTTGCGACCGTGCATGGTGGTTTGTGAGCATGTGCTTGGGGGTGCAATTTATTGTTTTTCCGGCCATGTGTCGTGCTCCCTCTCACTCCCTCCTACACATCTCACACAACCCTGTCTTCCGTGTCTGCTCCACCTCCTTGTTGCGCGTGTACACACAGACCAAGGGCAGCTGCCGCCCCGGCGCCCCTGCCATCTTCTTCCCTCCCTCGGAGTAGAGCGACCATGCATCTTGGCCTTTCTTCGTAGACGAAACAATCGTTGTGTCTTGTGTTTGATGTGTGTGTGTTGTGTGTCTTGAGTTGTGTGTCTGTTGTGTCTGTTGTGTTTGAACTGCTTCTGCTCTTGCTGTTGGCTTCGTTTCTGCCTGTCGCCTGTCGTTTGCGTTGCTTGTGTTGTGTCCGAATAATATGAACCATAACCCCAACATTTCTTCAATCGCACTGAAAACTGAATTCAGTCTGGTGCGTAACATCATCAAAAAAACACACAGCAGCAGCGCAACACCTTGTCACACTGTGTAACTTGCGCAGCCAGCCACCACGCTGCACCTGCTGCTCATATCGCACCATTTTCTTCACCGTTGCAAACTCACATCGAGCAGCGACACACGCACACACACACACACACGCGCGCGCGCAACACATCAACCAAACCAGCCAGCTAAGAGCAGTAGCAGCACCTTCTTGTAACCGCTTTAGCCGCCCTTTCGACCACTTAATAATCTGCATATCTATTGGTCACCTGAAGAACAGCTACCGTTTTTCCCTTTTCTCAACAACAACGAAGATGTCGTCCGATGTCGCAGCTTCGCCTGTTCAGGCCACATCCCCAACACCGAGCACCCAGACGAGCGCCCCAGCGGCACGCCCAACCCGCGCATCGCCATGGGGAAAGCCGGCACCTTGGAAGCAGCCGGCACCCAAATCCAAGCAACAGCAAGACCCGTCCAAGCAGCCACCCTCCCTCGCCGCAATTCAGCTGGAGCAGGAGCTCAACCGACAAGACGCAGAGCTTGCTCGACGCTTGCAGGAGGAGGAGAAGCAGTACGCCAAGGCCCATCAAGGTGAGGCCAATGCAACGCACTCGTCCCCCATGATGATGGACGGCGGCATGTCCATGACCGCGCCACAGCCAGCGCAAACGACAACTGAGCCCGGCGCTGAGGCCGAGGCGGAGGCGCTCACGCCAGAGGAGCAGAGCCGTCGCGATGCAGAGCTTGCTGCCAAGCTGCAAGCGCTGGAGGATGCGCAGGCAACCTCCTCCTCCTCGTCCTCTGCATCGACCACCACCGCGACATTCGGCACAGTTGCGCAACAGCAGCAGGGCGCTTCCGAGGACACGTCGCAGGACTTTATGATTGCGCTCATGCTTCAGCAGCAGCTGGATGAAGAGCATGAGGAGCAGCTTGACCACATTGAGACGCTTGCCAACATGTCCACGGGCAAGCTGAAGATCCGCATGTCCAACCATCGCACTTACCCAGTCGACAACTCCCCGCCCAGCCACGACTTTACGTGAGTGAGCAAGAAAAGGGAGGCGAAGTGTGTGTGTCTGTTTGCGTGTATATGTGTGTATGTTTGCGTTTATGTATGTATGTGTGCGTGTGTGTGTGCGTGTGTGTTTGCGTTTTATGTGTGTTTGCGTTTTATGTGTGTTTGCGTGTATGTATGTGTGTGTTTGCGTGCACCAGTGTTTGCATGATGATTTCTTTCGCCTGTGCATCGTCACACATGTGCTCACGCGTGTCGTTGCTGCCCCCGTCTGTGTTCATTGCGTTCATTGCCTCGGCAAACAGTCAGGAGGAAGAGGACGAGGAGTGGGACGACAGCAAGGAGGAGGCAGTTGAGTACGACCACAGGGTGCGCTCCTTTCGCGACATGGGCGGTGCCATTGTCACCAAGCACAACAAGCACGACAACGAGCGCAGGAACCGCAAGCGCATGGAGAAGCACTTTCCCATCGGATTCAACTGGTGCGCGTGTGCGTGTGTGCGTGTGCGTGTATGTGTGCGTGTGCGTGTATGTGTGTGTGTGTGTGTGTGCACTCTACGCCTTGCCACGATGACTTGCCACGATGACTTACCACGATGACTTACCACGATGACTTGCCACGATGACTTGCCACGATGACTTGTGCAACGTGTGCCGCTCTTCTTCTCACCACAATCATCCACCATCTGTGTTGCCTTCAACAGTGGCGACCTGAAGGGCGTGAAGCGCAACAACAACGACGTGCGGCTGAGCAACCGCGTGTACAACCAGTTGAAGCGGTTTGCAGACAAGGACGCACGCCACGCCGCCCGCTTGCACGAGCGCAAGGAGCACTCCACAGCCGTCATGGCGATGGACAAGAACACGCGCGTGCTTGTGTTCAAGATGGTCAACGCTGGCGACCTGAATGAGGTCGACGGCGCCGTGAGCACGGGCAAGGAGAGCGTCATCTTTCACGGCACGCGCACGCAGCGACCAGCACACAGCGGCGACGAGCACGATGGACACGACGATGGTGCTGGCGTTGAAGGTGTTGAAGGTGTTGATGGTGCTGAGGGCGCCCATATTGACAGCACACCCAGCGGTGACGACGATGGCGATATGCCAGGACACGAGGTTGAGGTGGCGTTGAAGGTGTTCAAGACCACGCTGACGGAGTTTACGCAGCGACAGCAGTTTCTGCACGGTGATCGCCGGTACGACCGCCGCGTGGGCAAGCAGCACGCGCGCAAGCTGGTCAAGCTCTGGGCAGAGAAGGAAATGGCGAACCTGGCGAGGTGCGTTGTGTTCGTTGTGTTGGCTGCCCTGTGATGCTGGCGTTGTTGGTGGTCCCCGTTGCATTTGGGATTTTCTTGTCTTCTTTTGTCTGTTTGCATTGTTGCTTGTCTCTGCTCATTGCCTGTTGTTGACTTATGTTGATGTGCTCGTGTACACCTGGACGCACCTCACATACTTTACCCTCCCTGCCCCCGACCCCTGCCCCCGACACGTAACCACCACAATCGTTGTCCATGCCCTCATGTTTAGATTGGAGCGTGCCGGCATTCCGTGCCCGCATGTGTATCTGCAGCGGCGCCACGTGCTCGTCATGTCCTTTATTGGACGAAACGGCCGCCCCGCCCCCAAGCTCAAGGACGTGGACTGGGAGCGCAAGTCGCAACGCAACCTGGTGCGGTGCTACCAGCAGGTGTGCGACTACATGTGCACGATGTACAACCAGTGCCATCTTGTCCACTGCGACCTGAGCGAGTACAACATCCTCTGGTTTGACCGCATGGCCTGGATCATCGACGTTGGACAGGTGCGCATGCACATGATATTTGTGTGTGCTTGAATGTGGGTGTGTGTGTGTGTGCTTTTGTGTGTGCTTGTGCGTGCGTGTGTATGTGTAGTTGTGTGTGTGTGCTTGTGTGTGCGTGCGTGCGTGCGTACATCTCTCTCTGTGTGTGTGTGTGTGTGCGTGCGTGCGTGCGTACATCTCTCTCTTTCTCTCCCCCTCTTCCTCATCCACGCCACCCTCCTGTGCCTC